>NW_015167526.1:1025832-1078187 GCF_001447785.1 Gekko japonicus
GGGGGGGGAGGGGGGAGGATTACTCTGCCCCTGGAAGCCAACGGGCATCCTCCTGGTCTTTCCTGCTGGGAACAGGTGAGGTTCGCATGAGGGGCGTGCCTTGAAAACCCGGCCGAGGTGAGCCGCAGCTTCCAGGAGGTGGTCTGGTGGGGAAATGCGCCAGAGCCAACGGAAGCTCCACCCCTCCGGCACACCTCACCTGCTCCAATAAAACTGCCCGGGGCTGATCAGCCGGCGCAGAGCCAGCAGGACAGACGGACATGACAGAGCCGTTTGGGGGGGGGGTAACAAAAGGGAAGCCGCAGCAGCAGAGGATGGTGGGGGAGAGTGAGAAGAGGCAGGCTCAGGAGAAGAAAGTGTGGTCTGGCCCTCCCAGGACCTCTTGGCCACAGAGTGCTGCTGTGTTCAGCGCTGCCTCTGTGCAACCGACGAACCAGTTGCTGCACCACATCTGGGACTGCGGAGCATTCCTCTAAGGCAGTTCTATGGGGACGGAGAGGCGCTCCGCATCCCTCTTTTCCGAGAGGGCGCGGCACGGTCAAAAAGGTGCATCTTCTTCTCGCCGCCACCAAGGCCTGATACAAGTTCCATCACAATACAAGCAAGAGAGGTAAAAAAAATCAGAACTGTAGCCTGGGGAAGCTGCTGTGTGGAATTCACCAGTGGAGAGCTCTACCAACACACGGGAACGCTTCTCTAATGCCGACACGCATGTGGAAGAGCACGAGGTTAGTGCACAGATTTTGGGTGGCGGGAGCCGACGATTGCTGCTTGAGGCCTGGGAGGGGACCACCTGGAGCAGCAGCATCCTCAGAGGAGCCCGTCAGCGGGGCCTCTGTTCCGCTTCTCTCACTCCTCGGCCCGGAGCTCCTTGCTCTGCTGCTGCTGCTGCAGCCTGGACTGGATGCGCTCGTAAAAGAGCAGGTAGGCGCTGGACGCGAGGACCTCCTGCAAAGTGCTTTTGCGCACGATGTCGTCTGAAATCCACAGCCACTGGTTGCTGGCGGCCAGCGGGTTTCTGGAAGAAGGCGGGGAGCGGCGGTACGTCACAAAGTGTCCCGAATGCATGTCCCCGTGGTGAACCACGACGGCCATCAGACGGTAGAGATATGCCGGGGAGCTGACGAGGGCAAGAGTTGGAGGGAAGAAGGGAGAGGAAACGAGAGTGATGACATGTTCATTTTAAGAACGTAACATAAGAACATAAGAGACGCCAATGTTGGATCAGGCCAAAGGCCCATCCAGTCCAACACTCTGTGTCACACAGTGGCCAGAAATACCAGTGCCATCAGGAGGTCCAGCAGTGGGGCCAGGACATTAGAAGCCCTCCCATGTTGACCCCCCCCCAAGCACCAAGAAGACAGAGCATCACTTGCCCCAGAGCCCCTATCTATACCTTGTGGCTAATAGCCACTGATGGACCTCTGCTCCATATGCCTATCTAATTCCCTTTTGAAGCCGTCCATGCTTTTAGCCGTCACCACTTCCTGTGGCAGTGAATTCCATGTGTTAATCACTCTTTGGGTGAAGAAGGAATTCCTTTTATCCGTTCTAACCCGACCACTCAGCAATTTCATAATGCCCCTATATAAATCAATGGTGCGACCTCATTTGGAATACTGTGTACAGTTCTGGTCACCACACCTTAAAAACGATATTATAGCTTTGGAAAAAGTGCAGAAAAGGACAACTAGAATGATAAAAGGGTTGGAACACTTTCCCTATGAAGAAAGGTTAAAGCGCTTGGGGCTCTTTAGCTTGGAGAAACAATGGCTAAGGGGTGACATGATTGAGGTTTATAAGATTATGCATGGGAAAGAGCAGGTAGAGAAGGAGGTACTTTTCTCCCTTTCTCACAATACAAGAACTCGTGGGCACTCCATGAAACTGCTGAGCGGTCAGGTTAGAACGGATAAAAGGAAGTCCTTCTTCACCCAAAGAGTGATGAACACATGGAATTCACTGCCACAGGAGGTGGCGGCGGCTACAAGCATGGACGGCTTCAAGAGGGAATTAAATAAGCATATGGAGCAGAGGTCCATCGATGGCTATTAGCCACTAGGAACTCTCAGTCTGGGGCAAGTGATGCTCTGTATTCTTGGTTCTTGGGGGGGGGGGGTCAACAGTGGGAGGGCTTCTAGTGTACTGGCCCCACTGGTGGTCCTCCTGATGGCCCCTTTTATTTTTGGCCACCGTGTGACAGAGTGTTGGACTGGATGGGCCATTGGCCTGACCCAACATTGGCTTCTCTTATGTTCTTAGGAGTTCCCCAGGCTGTGAAACATGCTAATGGAGAATTTCAGCAGCCAATCCATATACAAAAGAACCTCTTCAGGAAAGCTCCTCCATTAGCATGTTTCACAGCCTGGGGGACTCCTACATGATAATGACTCAGCCCCACCCCGCCTTCCTGGTCACTTTCCTCTGACGCTTCATTCTCAATGTTTGAAGAGCTTTTATCTGACCAGGACACTTGTTTTCTGTGTCCTTTATTTTGAGAATTCCACCTGTAAACGTACCCAGTTTCGTAATCCTTACATTCACACTGAAATTTCTAAATTTTGGCTTCCCAGATCTGCCTTTCTAAATCTGCTATCTGTCCCTTTAAGTTTTGCATTTTCTCATCATGTTCTTTCAAGTCCTGCAAATTTTTCTTAATATCTAGTTCAAGTTCTGTTATATGCTGATCTAAATTTTCCAATTCTGACAAAGATTTCTCTATAATTAAAAGCATCAGATCTAGAGAGCATTTGTTCAGAACGGCAGTCCATTTCTTTTTGAATTCACCTGATTCAGTGAAAAAAGTAGGGATCTTATGCACGCGTAAGCCACGAGGAATTCTAGCTGTCTTACATATTCTTTCAAGA
This sequence comes from Gekko japonicus, assembly GCF_001447785.1. Taxonomy (NCBI): domain Eukaryota; kingdom Metazoa; phylum Chordata; class Lepidosauria; order Squamata; family Gekkonidae; genus Gekko; species Gekko japonicus. The sequence goes on from NW_015167526.1 coordinate 1,028,700, forward strand.
AAACTGCATGCAAATGAATACGTGCTAGTGCCTGGCTTACCCGTAGTCAGAAACTGCCGTGAAAGGAAACATTATGGGGGACGTCAGCAACGATGGGGAGCAGGTTCCATTCATGACTGAAGGTTTATTGCCATCCAGCTGTTCCACATCTGCAAGAGAAGCAACACAATTAAAACACTGAACTTAACTGTGCATTAGGAGCAGCATTCCTCTTCAACTGAACAGTCCTCGCCTGGCCCCCATCCATGGGGAGGGGAAGTTGTTTCCAGGGGACCAGATAGGGAAGGACTACAAAAGCTGGTGCCCTTTTTCAGGGGTCATTTCGTAGAAAAAGAGGTGCAGGAGCTCATTGGCATAACTTATTTACATATGCCACACCCCGACATCACCGGGAGTGTGTCAGAAGGCAACACCCACCGCTCAGGCTCTACTGGACTGTTTGGGATTGCTAGCTGTTGGGGGGGGGGGACACGTGCAGATCTATCCTCATAGAGGAGGGAGAGCTGGTACCTGAATAAAACTTGGTCTTAAAGGTGCCACTGGACTGTTTTGGGCCGGGGGGGCCAGGGCGAGCTCTGCGGCTTCCCTGGCTGCTTCTTGCTCTGACTGAGGGCTGCTGGGAGCAGGGGGTGGGGCTTGTTGCATGTGCCCGCCCCCCGGGCTCTTTACTGCCGGAGCTCCGCTCCTGTGTGCTCCTGCAGGAAATGACCCCTGCCCTTTTTTCTTTGGAGGCAGAGGAGGGGACTCAAACGTTCCATTGAGTTATCTGCAAGGCTGCTTCAAAGGTTACCTGGAGGCCTTCAAGAATCCTACTCCCTTCCCTGCACCCCACCCCCTGGCAGTGTTCCCTCTAAGCTGAGTTAGTGTGAGCTGGCTCACAGTTTTTTAGCCTCCGGCTCACACATTTTTGTCTTCGCTCAGGCAGGATGGCTCCAGAGCAAACTAATTTATGCAGCAGCCAAATCGCTGACTCACAACTTTAATGCCGGTAGCTCACAAAGTAGAATTTTTGCTCGCAAGACTCCACAGCTTACAGGGTGCATTGCCCCCCGGTCATACAAAACTCGTGCATGGACAGAACAACTCAGATGGGCACAGCATGCTCATCAGCGGGACTGGCGCTGGATATCAACTTGTGCATTCCTCATTCCGTTTTTGCATCATTTCTCCCCCATACCTGGATACTTTCCGTCAGGTGACGCCTCTTGCTGGTTCCTCAGGTTCGGCTTATGTGCGGGGAAGCGGTGCTTGTAGATGTCCATGACGAGAAACTCGCTGAACTGCACGTGCTCGTTCCGCTTGAGGGGCATGCCGTGGCTGGACCAGCTCAGCCTCTGCAGGTGGATGCAGAGGCACTGCGGCAGCTGCAGAGCAAGACGCCACCACGCCGTGGCGGAGGACAAGGAGGAGAAAAAGGGCTGTTCAGAGCAGGGCGGCCTATTCCCAGAAGCAAGAAGAGGGCAACCTAGAAGACCACCGTATGGGCCTGTCTGTGGCCTGCTTCTCATGAGCAGTTGAAGAGGGACAGACATTTTCTGGACTGTCCTGACCCCAGCCTGCTAATGGAAGCCCACGCAACTGAATGATGGACAAACGCCTTGTGTCCCAGGCCAAACTAATCCTCTCCATCCAGCAAGGGGAAAATGGCCAGCTACTTTTACAACCTTGATCACCCTTCTCATCGTAAAGCTTTTACACTGGCCTGACTAAATAGTTTCCCCTCAAAAATATTAACTGGTCGGTATAACAAAGTCCCATTCCATGAAAGGCAATGCATCTGTCCTCTAAAATCGACAGATTCAATTCATCACATTATCTCGGAATGTCAATTGCATGCAGGTTCACCTAAGAAACTCCTTTCCTCTCTGCTATACCCTAAACATTGTGTTAACGATGACAGTATGATCCAAAGTCTATTAAATGACACAAACCCAGACATCACAGCTCTGGTTGCTAGGTTTTTGGCTGAAGCGGCTAAAGATAGATACAAGCTTTCTGTATGATCTGCCTTATTTTGCTGTCTCTGTAACGCCTCCTTGCTCATATTTTATCACACTGTTTATTTGACAAACGCCTTGCACACAGGAAACTCAATCTCAGTGTTGTGCATGAGTCTCTCTACATCTCCACCAGTCCTGTTACAATATAAAGTTGAGTAAACGTGGGAAAACACTGTGTTAAAACAAAACACACAATTCTGATACTGTGCCTTCATATATTTGTATAAATCATATACTTAAATATACAATAAAGACTCAAGTGTGTCTTATTAAGTACAGTACATTGATAACAAAAACCTAAAGAACAATATATATCTTGTAGGAAAGTCCACAGCTACAGAGACTAATATGCAGACAGGATTCAATGCTGTAGACTATCTTGCTTTCTGAATGGACTTTTCTACAAGATATATATTGTTCTTTAGGTTTTTGTTATCAATGTACTATAATTAATAGGACACACTAGGGTCTTTATATTTAGGTATATGATTTAAACAAATATATGAAGGCATCGTAGCATATCAGAATTGTGTGTTTTGTTTTAACACGGTGTTTCCCCACGTGTACTCAACCTTGCCATGTTTCCTGTGTGTTGCTACAATATAAAGTTGACCTGCAGCCCACGTGTTGGACATGACCCCTAAAGGAGTTTTGGTCTGTGGCAACCAGCTGCTTGACAGGAATTCTGAGTCACTGAGATCTGCAAGGGTCGGCAAGGTAACCTCAGGAAAAAAGGAGACGTTGTGGACTGGGTGGGGACTCTGCATCACATGGCAGGAGCTAGATCTTTTATGACCTATGAAGTAGAATTCTGCAGCCCGAAAAGCTAAATTCTGGGATTCTGTAACACCACTGGATAGATAGGTCTGTAATGCACGCCTGACTTTTATTCTCCCGTGGCCCATTCTCTGAATAAAGCCAACGGTGCTTGGTTTTAAGCCATCTAGATCCAATCCCCCCCCCCTCCAGTGCATTTTTGTCCTACCCTGCCTCCCAGGAAGACAGGATGGGACGCACACAGCTCATCTCCTCCCCCCCCCCCGCCCCTCCCCTCCCCCCCCCCCCAGTCCTCACATGGCCACTGTGGCCACACCTGCGGTTGGGCCCTGGAATCACCGTCACAAGCAAAAACATCTTCCCTGGTCTCTTGCTATGGATGCCAAGATCAGGCCTGTGTGCAGTTCTAGAGGCCTCACTTCAAAAAGGATGTGGGCAAAATTAAGAGGGTGCAGAGGAGAGCGACGAGGATGATCGGGGGTCTGGAGACTGAGCCCTACGAGGAAAGGCTTGAGGGCCTTGGGAATGTTTCGTCTGGAGGAGACTGAGGGGGGACCTGATCAGTGCTCCCTCTAAGCAGTGGAGTTTCGTGAGCAAAGATTCTACTTTGTGAGCTACTGGCATTAACGCTGTGAGCCAGGATTTTAGCTACTGCAGAAATTAGTTTGCTCTGGAGTCATTATTCCTGAGCAGAGACAAAAATGTGTGAGCTGGAAGCTAAAAAAAACTGTGAACTAACTCACACTAACTCAGCTTAGAGGGAACACTGGACCTGATTGCTCTCTGTAAAATTTTGAAAGGCTGTCATTTGGAGGAGGGCAAGAAGCTGTTCCAGTTGGCAGCAGAGGACAGGACCCGAAGCAACGAGTTTAAACTGCATGCAGAAAGGTATCGGCTGGGTATTAGGAAACACTTTTTCACGGTCAGGGTGGTTCAAAGGTGGAATCAGCTGCCTAGGGAGGAGGTGAGCTCCCCTTCCCTGACAGCTTTCATGAAGAGGCTGGAATGAATATTTGTCAGAGATGCTTTAGGCTGGTCCCGCATTGGGCAGGGGGTTGGACTAGACGGTCTGTATGGCCCCTTCCAACTCTATGATTCTATGAAAAGCACCCTGGTCAAAGGCAGGATGCGACCCCTCTGGCTCACCGCTTAGTCCCCACAAGCAACCCCTAACGGGTGCGGCTAAGAACAGAGTCTTACCTTCCCCAGTTTCAGCTGCTTCACAAAGGTGGTTCTCTGGTTCTCTAGGACGTGCCCGCTCGCCGTCTCCTGTGCCTGAACCTGGGAAGACAGAATTGCGCCCAGTGACACCGGGCAACGCAGACTTCACAATGACAGCTGTATCCAGAGACATGCAGTCCGTTTTGATTGATTCTTGGATGCTGTCATGGCAAACCTCCCCAGGTATGGCCTGGTTCATATGCGGCTCTAATAAAGCCTCCGTGCAGGGAGAGGCCTCCGCACAACTGTGGGAGTTATCGGTTCTCACAGAGACTCACAGCCCCCTCCGGAGGCCTTCTCCACCGTGACACCAACCTCTTCGATCGATCGCCCGTCAGCTGGACTCATCCTGTTGGAGGGGGAGCAAAATGGCAATACTGACAAGAGGGCTGGAAGAAGGCCTCCTGCTGACCCAACGGCTGCCACAGGCACCGGGGAACTGCTTCTGCATGAAGACGTCCAAGGTTCCACCCCTAATGTAGCCAATCCTCCAAGAGCTTACAGTAGCTCCTGTAAGAAGAGCTCTGTAAGCTCTTGGGGGATTGGCTACATTAGGGGGTGTGGCCTAATAGGCAAAGGAGGTCCTGCTACAAAAAGAGCCCTGCCTGAGGTGGAACAAGGGAGGAAGAGGGAGGAGGAGGAGGAGATCGGATTTATCTGAGAGAGCCAGTTTGGTGTCATGGTTAAGTGCACGGACTCTAATCTGGGAGAACCAGGTTTGATTCCCCACTCCTCCACTTGCACCTGCTGGATGACCTTGGGGCAAGCCACAGTTCTGGCACAGCTGTTCCTTGAAAAAGAGCCGTTTCTGTCAGAGCTCTCTCAGCCCCACCTGCCTCACAGGGTGTCTGTTGTGGGGAGGGGAAGGGAAAGGAGTTTGTAAGCCGCTCTGAGACACCTTCGGGTAGTGAAGGGCAGGGTATAAATCCAGCCTCTTCTCCTCTTCTCTTTATACCCTGCACTTCACTACCCAAAGGCGTCTTGGAACGGCTTACAATCTCCTCCCCCTCCCAACAACAGACACCCTGTGAGGTCGGCGGGGCTGAGAGAGCTCTCTCGAGAACAGCCCTCGAGAGAACAGCTCTGAGAGAACTCGTGACTGACCCAAGGTCACGCCAGCAGCTGCATGTGGAGGAGTGGGGAAATCAAACCTGGTTCTCCCAGATTAGAGTCCGCACACTTAACCACTACACCAAACTGGTGTAACGAAAGAAAGGTCTATGCACTACCATGCCAGGCAGACCGACAGATCTGGAGAGGAGGAAGACAGAGAAGTAATCTCATTGGCTCCCAGAACTGCCAGTCAAAAAGGACTGCACTGTTGGGGAGGGAAGAGAAGAACAGCTCGGAACTTCACCTTCTAACCATGTAAAAAAAGGACTAGATGACTTGCCCAGGGCAGCCTGATGTCAGTGTGCCCCCTGCTGTGCCAGGAGCAGCTTGCAAGCTCACTTCTCACGCAGCACTTCCAGGCTGGAGATCTCCCTGCGACAAGAAAAGGGCAAGACCCAGAATGTTCTGCAACACCACAACGACCCACCTGGCCTACAGTGGCAAAAACCCTTGAAGCGGCGTTGCTTCCAAGATTGCCAGCAGAACAGGATGAAAACTCCTGAGTGACAGGGAAAAGAATGGCCTCTCCAACACACTGCGTATGTGTGTAAAGTGCTACCAAGTAATGGGAGAAAGAGGTGAATGGGAGAAAGAGGTGACCCTATCAGTACAGGAGGTAAATAGACTGATGAAGGGATTATTGGAAATAAAACTGGAAAAATTCAAAGAACTGGAAATGAAACTAATCTTGAAAATGGTATAGGACACCTGCTCAGTTATCTTATATGATTAAGGGAATGAAATCAGAGTGTTGGCACTGTAAAAGGGTAAGAGGGCCAGTTTGGTGTAGTGGTTAAGTGTGCGGACTCTAATCTGGGAGAACCGGGTTTGATTCCCCACTCCTCCACATGCAGCTGCTGGATGACCTTGGGCAAGCCGTAGTCCTGATAAGAGCTGTCCTTGAAAAAGAGCAGTTTCTGTCAAGAGCTCTCTCAGCCCCACCTACCTCACAGGGTGTCTGTTGTGGGGAGGGGAAGGGAAAGGAGTTTGTAAGCCGCTCTGAGACACCTTTGGGTAGTGAAGGGCGGGGTATAAATCCAATTTCTTCTTCTTCTTCTTCATTATGCACATCTTTGGTGGGAATGTTCTAAGGCAATGGAATTTTGGCAACTGATCCTGGAAAAGGTTGATAATTTATGTAATGTTAGGATTGAGTTGCATGAGAAAGTGTTATTTATGGGAATTCTGGGAAACAATAAAGTAGATGGATCCAAAAAGGATTTATTTAAAGCTATGATTCTAGCGGCTCTTGTAGTAATAGCATATGGATGGAAAGAGGCACTAAAATGGACTTTGGAAAGGTGGAATTGGTACCTATATGAAATGGATTCAATCAGATATTTTACTGATATTAAAACAGGAAACGACATGGGGAGATAAGGCGCTGGAGATAAGGAAGAAAGGGTTTAGGTATATCAGATGGGTGAGAGAAGGGGGCTCCAGTAATGATGTATTTGTAAAACTCCATAGAGTATGCTTATGGCGGCAGATATAATAATGTTTTTTTCTTTCAATTGGTCACTCGTGTGAAGGGGGGAATAATAAAGGGGAAGAAGAAGAAGAGATTGGATGTATACCCTACCCTTCACTACCCAAGGGAGTCTCAGAGTGGCTTACAAACTCCTTTCCCCTCCCCTCCCCACAACAGACACCCTGGGAGGTAGGTGGGGCTGAGAGAACTCTGACAGAAACTTTAGATCATGAATCAGAGGAAGTTGCACGGCGGTTTGGGCAAGTGGGTACAGAAAGGGAATAAGATAACGAGGATAGAGAGTACTTATATGCTTTCAATGTTTGATTTGATTCTTAGAAAGAGGAGAATATGAAAAATGAAGTGTTAAGATATGCAGAAAAATATCTGGATACATATATATATATACTTAATAAAATATCAATTAAATAAGTCACAGCCCACTTGTGGCGACCCCGGCAAGGGGCTTTCAAGGCAAGTGAGGCACAGAGATGGTTGGCCATGGCCTTCCTCTGCAGAGTCTTCCTCGGTGGTTTCCCTTCTATGTACCAACCCTGCTTTGCTTCTGAGATTTATTATTTATTAAATTCAATTTATATACCGTGCTGCCTTCCCTCTCCATCAAGTAACGTTTGTGTGTGTGTAAAGATCTGTCAAGTCACAGAGAACTTGTGGTGATCCAGCAAGGGGGCTCTCAGGGCAAGTGAGACACAGAGGTGGTTGGCCACGGCCTTCCCCTGCAGACGCAGAATCCTTCTTCCTCTGCAGAATCTTTCTTGATGGTTGTCTCCCCCGAGGGTCGACCCTGCTTAGCTTCCGAGATCTGACGAGGTCGGGCTGGGCTACGCCGCCTCCCTGCCCTTCCGACACGTTACGGAACAGCAGATCCACACCGTGCGGACGATGCGCCCGTGCGACCCCAAGAAGCAGAAATCGGAACCACCTACTTTGGTGCAGTTGTTGCAGACGACGTCCTTGACCGACTCAGAAGAGATGAAATGGTGGAGGCAGTGGTCCAGTGTCATGGGGTGGCCCTGCGTCCGAGGGAAGGAAGAGTAGGCAGAGGGTTGGACACACCCCTAATGTAGCCAATCCTCCAAGAGCTTACAGTAGCCTCTGTAAGAAGAGCTCTGTAAGCTCTTGGAGGATTGGCTACATTAGGGGGCGTGTCACCTAATATGCAAAGGAGCTCCTGCTACAAAAAGAGCCCTGGGCGACACACCCCTAATGTAGCCAATCCTCCAAGAGCTTACAGTAGCCCCTGTAAGAAGAGCTCTGTAAGCTCTTGGAGGATTGATTACATAAGGGGGGGTGTCACCTAATATACAAAGGAGTTCCTGCTACAAAAAGAGCCCTGGAGCACCTTCTTCATTAAAAATGGCAGCTTCTTCCTCTGTGAAGCCAACTGCCTAGGGGAGAGCGAGGACTTACCCACTTTGTGGCAGGGATGCTCAGGGAAAGGCTGTCAAAAGTGTCGTATCTGACGGGACTCTGAAACAGAAAGCATGCACACTTCTACCAAAGGTAAAATTTGCAGTGGCCTCATGACCACAGCCTTCGGGACTGGGTGGAAACCATTTCCAAGGCCAGCTTCGCCCCGTTGTAGGTAGGCTGCACACATCTGCTCTGCATACACGATGGCGGTCTGGGGCCTGGGTTCAAATCCCTCCTTGCACATGAAACGGAATGGGTACCGCAATGGAGAGCATCACTTCAGAATCCAGGTGGTGGTGGTGGTGGTGGTCAGTTTTGAATATGCCCCTGCATGAAAAGCTCCCTATGGACAGACAGCCAGAACAGCGGGCAGAGCACCAGGCTAGAACCCTGAGATGCTAATTTTCTAGTGGAAGGACTTGTGTGTGTTTCATACAAAGGGCAGCATCCGCATGCGGTGTCCATCACGTGGCACCCAGCCCCTTCCACTCACTCAGTTTTGCAGCTCTGCCGATCTTGGAAGTAAAGCAACGTACAGTGCAGACTAATGGGGTAGGAGTCTGGGCTGAACCACTTTGAGCTGAGTGGGAGAGGGATGTGTGGGGATAGTTTTTGAAGGATTCCCCCTGGGCTTAAAAACCTGTCTGCATGAAATAAACCAGGCTCATGCAATATTTTCCACCTAATGCTCTCCTTGCAGTGGTATCTTACTATATACGGGGGAAATTTTAATGTAAAAACTTAAGAATAACCCCCACACCCCTGCAGCAGGGGTGCCCCTCAGCATTACTTCTCCCCCCCCCCTTGCAGCCAGGAACGCGCTCCCCCTTCCCCTCCTGGCTCCAGAAGAGCCTTGGATGCCACAGTCCCATCCTCACGGTGATGTCAGAAACCAACTCAGTCTCTCTTTGGCCCCATCTTCCCCCCTCCACACACACACCCCAGTTTCACAGCCGGTCACCAACAGCCCCACCAAGACCACCCGCCCACCCTCTGCCTGCCTGCCCACCCATACCTGATGCCCACCCTCTGCCTGCCTGCCCACCCATACCTGATGCCGACAGTGTTTGCAAACCATGTTGCTGGTCAGCCTCCCGTGGAAAGGATGCTGCAGCTTCCAGTGATTTGACACGGAATGAGGTGACTCTGCAAAAATGTAACACGGGAGTCCATTTCACTGCTTGGCGCTACATAAGATGATCTGACAGTGCTACAATGCAACCCTCATGCAGGTTTGACATTCGCAAAACACCTCAGCGAGCCGTGTTCCCGCTAGCTGGACTCGGGAGTGGTAGGAGGAAGTGAAGGGGGCTGCCTCTTCCATTTTGGCTGGTCAGCCCCTCTCAGGACAGGCAGTGGGAAAGGGCGTCGGGGACTGCAGCCACTGCAGAGAAGGGGGGATTGTCCACACCTGTAGCCTCCGGAAGGCATAAACAGAGACAGGATCCCACCTCAGAACCAGGTAACCTTGGGGCCAATCATTTGTTCCCAGCCTTATCTACCTCGCAGGGTTGCAGTGAGGGTAAAAAGGAGGAGAGAAGGATCAAGTGCAGTCTCCTAAGCTTCTCGAAGGAAGGGTGAGATATATATTTTTTTAAGTGGAAGAGGAATGGAACCTGCCCACAGCCAAAAGGCATTTCTCAGGAAATGGGTTTTTAGATCAGACAGGCGAATGGCTGACACCGCAGTGACCCTTCGTGTCTTCCCAAGAAAGCAAACTGTTCTTACCTCTCATTCTGCAACGTATTTGCTTGTGAGGGATTTCTGGCTGCTGCACAGACACACACAAAAAATACATTTTAGAAATCATGTTACAGATAAAACTGTTTCCTGTTTGTTTACACGGATAGTTTTAGAGGTTTTAACATTCTCAAAAAACAAACAAAAAACACCCGGGGAAGGAGGGGAAGCCAGATTTCCAAGCACAGCTTAAATGCCCTGTTCTTAATTTTCTGCAGATAATCTTTGGAACAAGGAACCCTACCCCTGAAATGAAAGAGGATCAAAAGATCCTGGATAGTAATTGGACACTCTATGCAATGTCTCAAAAGAACATAAGAGGACCCCTGCTGTAGCAGACCAGCGGTCCATCTAGCCCAGCATCCTGTCTCACACAGTGGCCCACCAGTTCCTCTGGATGGCCAACCACAGGGCACAGAGAGGCTGCGGCCTCCCCTGATGTCGCCCCCTGGCTCTGGGATTCAGGGGATGACTGCCTCTGAATATGGAGGTTCCCTTCAGTCACCATGGCTAGCAGCCATTCATAGACTCATCCTCCATGAATCTAACCAATTCCCTTTGAAAGCTGTTTATTCCAGTGGCCCTCACTCCATCCTCTGGCATCAAATCCCACATTTTAATCACAGTCAGTATAAAGTAGTATTTCCTTGTGTCCGTCCTGAACCTACTGCCCATCAGCTTCATTGGATACCCTCCAGTTCTAGTATCGTGGGATAATGAGAACAATTTCTCTCTGTCAACCCTCTCCACACCACGAATAATTTTATGAACCTCTATCATGTCTCCCCCCCCCCCCTTAGTCCTCTCTTTTCTAAACTGAGAAGTCCCAGAGACTCTTCAGCCTTCACTCACAGGGAAGGTGCTCCAACCCCTCACCAGCCATCCTCTGTCAGATCATCCGGACAAAAAGACCACTGGAAAACCCCTGATCATTAAGCAGCTAAAACCATGAGGGTCAGTTTAGACATAGGGCACAGTCATATGGCAGCCCCCGCTACAGGTGAGTTTAGAGAGTCGCAAGTCTGAATGCTGCCCCTCCATGGGGGGAAAAACCCTTTGCCAGTCACAGAAAAAGAACGTCAACAAAAAGACCAGACTAAACCTGCCTTTCTGCTAACTTTTGGGGGGGGGGGGAGCAGGCAAGCCTGCAACATGATGTGATACAGCTCTGCAAAACTCTGCAGAAACTGGCCCTGAGCAGAATTATGAGGCCCAAAGCTCTGGACTAGCTGCAAGCCTCAATGAGGATGAGGAGGAGGAGGAGGAGGAGATTGGATTTCTACCCCGCCCTTCACTCGGAGTCTCAGATCAGCTTACAATCTCCTTTCCTTGCCCCTCCCCACAACAGACACCCTGTGAGGTAGGTGGGGCTGAGAGAGCTCTGAGAGAAACTGCCCTTTCAAGGACAGCTCTTGTCAGAACTACGGCTTGCCCAAGGTCATCCAGCAGCTGCAAGTGGAGGCGTGAAGAATCAAACCCGGTTCTCCCAGATTAGACTCCGCACACTTAACCACTACACCAGACTGGTACACCAAATGTGGTATGTTTCAGTCCTTCCAGAAATAGAACATTTCTTTGTTGTTCATGAGACCGTATGTATAGGCTAAGATGGGGGGCGTCCATCTGGGCCCATAGAAGGGGTGCTGGGGCTCCAGCAGCTGGCAAACTGCAAGCTGATTCCATCTCTCTGACCGGGGCTCTTCACAAGAAAAGGGACATTCCCACCTGCCCCTCTGTAAGACACTTTGGCAAACCATTCAGGGTCCACAGAAATAACACACAGTCGCAAGACAGTTAGAAATGAAAAATATATATACAGATGTGTGCTAGATGCTCGTAGAACAATACAATAACCAAAGAGACTATCTTAAAACCATAACATCATTTAGTGACAGGCAATGAAAAAAACCACCACTTATTCCTTCACAGAAAAATTACAATGGTCAATAACATTCACATAGCCGTCTGCTGCACTCTCAAAGTCTATATCCCTCTAACAGTCTTGTATTTTGCAGAATAGGCATAGTTTGGGTCCATTTGACTTTGGCAGCAGCACTAGCATGTTTTGAAATAAGTGAGGAGACCTTGCCCAAGTAGATTAACAGAAAAGCAAATCAATGAAAGTGTCAGCTTGAAAGTTACATGGAATGTGAGATTCCTATATAGGATTTGTTCCTGAGGAAAGACCAGAGGTCTGAAACACTTAATATCCGGCACAAGAGTTGACTGATTGAATTTGGAGCAGACTGCCTTTGAAAATACAAGACTGTTAGAGGGATATAGATTTTGAGAGTCTGGAGCAGACGGCTATGTGTAATGTTATTGACCTTTGTAATTTTTCTGTGAAGGAACAAGTGGTGTTTTTTAATTGCCCGACACTAAATGATGTTATGGTTTTAAGATAGTCTCTTTGGTTATTGTATTGTTCTATGGGTATCTAGCACACATCTGTATATATTTTGTTACATTTCTGACAAACCATTCCGTGTGTGGAAAAGTCCGATCTGGCCGCCCCAGAGCAATTCTCACTGGCTGCAACGTCTTACCATGCCCCATCCTGCCAGGCCTGTGACACCCCCACACACACACACACACTCATCTGGCAATACCCAACCCACCACAGCTCTAGGCTCACTTGCAGGAGTCATTGGCGGCCAAGCTCCACAGCACCCACCCTCAGCAGTGCAGGGCGGTCCCAGGGACGTGGGGTGGAAGGTCCGGTCCTCAGTCAGAGGACTGAACCCAACAGCCTCCGGGGACCGGTCCAGCTCCACGTTCCACTGGGTGTCTGCGCCAGTTCGCCCTCCTCTGGATCCCGGAGCACCCGCCCACCCTGTGGCTGCTCAAACCCTCACCTCCAGTGAGTGCACGTCGAACAGAGTCGTGACCCGTGGCTGGCGATCTCGCTCATCTTCCAGGGACGAGGTGAAGACATGGAACAGCTCGTGAGCATCCTGCAGAAAGAAGCGGCCAGTGGGAGTCCGCAAATCTGGAAAAGCAGGCTCCTTGGGACCTGTGGGGTGCGTACGCCGGTGTGCGTGCGTGCGCGCGTGTGTACGTGTGGTGGCTTACGGGAAGTTTTCAAAATTTGAAGAACTCCGGTATCCTTTTCGTAGATGTTACTAGTCCTTATGACGGGGGTCCCCAATGTGATGCCCATGGGCTGTCATATGAAACATATGAACATATGAAACCGCCTTTCACTGAATCAGACTCCCCTTGGTCCCTCAAAGTCAGTATTGTCTACTCAGACTGGCAGCCGCTCTCCAGGGTCTCAGGCAGAGAGAGGACCATTCATCACCTGTTACCTGACCCTTTGAACTGGAGATGCCGGGGATTGAACCTGGGCCCTTCTGCATGCCAAGCACAGGCTCTGCCACTGAGCTGCGGCACCTCCTCACCAGAAGAGGAGAAGAAGAAGAAGAGAAGAGATTGGATTTATACCCCGCCCTTCACTTGGAGTCTCAGAGTGGCTTACAAACTCCTTTCCCTTCCCCTCCCCACAACAGACACCCTGTGAGGTGGGTGGGGCTGAGAGAGAGAGCTCTGACACAAACTGCTCTTTTTCAAGGACAGCTGTGCCAGAGCTTGTGACTGACCCAAGGTCACATCAGCAGGTGCAAGTGGAGGAGTGGGGAATCAAACCCGGTTCTCCCAGATTAGAGTCCGCCCACTTAACCACTACACCAAACTGGCTCTCAAGGATTCCGGTTGATCACAAGCTAAACATGAGCTTGCAGTGCGATGTGACTGCGAAGAAAGCTAATGCAATCTCAGGATGCATTGACAGAAGCATTGTGTCCAGATCACGGGAGGAGGTCGTTCCGCTCTATTCTGCTATGGTCAGGCCTAGAGATGAGAAGGCCTGGGAAAAAATCGGGGGGGGGGAGGGGTTTCTTCCCCTGAACCCTTTTTTGTTTTTTTTTCCGAAAAATGGAAAAAAGGGGGGGAAATTGATTATGGAACGTTTTAACATGATGAATAAAATATTTTAAGACAAGGTGTTCAAATATGTTCCAAAACATTTCTTAAAAATATGTATGGTATCAGATGGATCTAATTTCTGTGCACTGAGGACAAGCAAGTCCTAGGTTACAAACTGAACTCTCCAATGCAAGAACAAGATGCATTTCTTCCTTTAGGAGGTGCTATTGTCACAAGAAAAGAAAAAGGTTTCAGTTTTGTTTTTGCATGTGGGTGGGTATTCTGTTTGTAATACTTGTTTGGATACACTATATTTTTAATATGCTAGTTGTGATAATTTCATGCCAAGCAAAAATGTCCATAGTCATATTTTATGTTCCTAAAGTAACAGAATGACTTTCAATCTGGAAAAGAAAAAAGAAGTGCTGTAGCATTTTTTTCAATTTTTCCGAAAATTTCAGTTTTTTCCAAAAAAAACCCCAGGCTTTTTTCCGAGCTTCAAAATTTCCGGAAATTTACATCTCTAGTCAGGCTTCACCTGGAGTACTGTGTCGGGTTTTGGGCACCACATTTTTGGAAGGAAGTTGACAAGCTCGAGCGTGTCCAGAAGAGGGCAACCAGGATGGTGACAGGGTTGGAATCCAAGTCTTACGAGGAAAGGCTGAAAGAGTTGGGTATGTTTAGCCTGGGAAAGAGAAGGCTTAGAGGGGACAGGATTGCAGTCTTCAAATATTTGAAGGGCTGTCATGTAGAAGAGGGAGCAGATCTATTCTCTCTTGCTCTAGATTGCAAGACTAGATCTAATGGGTGGAAATTACAAGGGAGTCACTACTGGCTACATATCAGGAGAAACTTCCTAACTGTAAGAGTGGTTGAGCAGTGGAACAGACTGCCTCCTTCGCTGGGTGTTTTCAAGCAGAGGCTGGACAACCATCTTTGGGGTATGTTGTAGGGCTATCTTTCAGCTATGCTCCTGCAGAGTGCAGGGGTTGGACTAGATGAGTTGTTTGCTTTTTATATTCTGTATTTTATACTGTCTTAACTATGGCAGGTCCTTAAAGAGATGGGAGTACCAGACCACCTCACATGTCTCTTGAGAAACCTGTATAAGGGCCAAGAAGCAACAGTTAGAGCCGGATATGGAACAACTGATTGGTTCAGCATAGGAAAAGGAGTACAACAAGGATGTATATTGTCACCTTGCTTATTTAATATATATGCAGAGTACATCATGCACAATGCTGGCCTGGATGAATCACAAGCGGGAATTAAGATTGCTGGGGAAAAGATCAACAACCTCAGATATGCAGACGATACCACTCTAATGGCAGAAAGTGAAGAGGACCTAAAGAGCCTCTTGCTCAGAGTAAAAGAGGAGAGCGCAAAAGTGGGCTTGAAGCTCAACATCAAAAAAACTAAGATCATGGCATCCGGCCCCATCACTCCTTGGCAAATAGAAGGGGAAGCTGTGGAAGTAGTGACAGACTTCACGTTCCTGGGATCCCAGATCACCACAGACTGTGACTGCAGCCATGAAATTAAAAGACGCCTGCTCCTTGGGAGGAAAGCGATGGCAAACCTAAACAGCATGATAAAAAGTAGAGACATCACCCTGCCAACAAAAGTCCGCATGGTCAAAGCAATGGTATTCCCAGTAGTCATGTATGGCTGCGAGAGTTGGACTATAAGGAAGGCCGAGCGCCGAAGAATAGATTCTTTTGAACTATGGTGCTGGAGAAGACTCTTGAGAGTCCCTTGGACTGCAAGAAGAACAAATCAGTCAATCCTCAAAGAAATCAACCCTGACTGTTCCCTGGAAGGCCAGATAATGAAACTGAAGCTCAAATACTTTGGCCACCAAATGAGAAGGGAGCACTCACTGGAGAAGACCCTGATGCTGGGAAAGATTGAAGGTCAAAGAAGACGGGGACGGCAAAGGATGAGATGGTTAGACAGTGCCATCGATGCAACGAACATGAAATTGAGCAAACCTCAGAGGACAGCGGAAGATAGGAGGGCCTGGCGGGAGCTGGTCCATGGGGTCGCGAAGAGTCGGACTCGACTGTGCGACTGAACAACAACATCTGTGTTATCTCGGTTTTAATAATATTGTTGTGAGCCGCTCTGTGGAGGAGGAGAGGTATATAAATTGAAATAATAAATAAATAAAATAAGCTGGTGGAGGGGCCGTGGCTCAGTGGAAGAGCATCTGCTCAGTGTGCGGAAGGTCCCAGGTTCAATCCCCAACATCTCCAGTTAAGGATCAGGTAGTAGGTGATATGAAAGACCTCTGCCTGAGAATCTGGAAAGCCGCTGCCAGTCTGAGTCAACAATACTGACTTTGATGGACCAAGGCAGCTTCATGTGTGTGCTAAGAGACTTGAATCTAGCTCGTAGTAAGGAAAAAGAAGAAGAGAAGAGATTGGGTTTATACCCCGCCCTTCACTACCCAAAGGAGTCTCAGAGCGGCTTACAAACTCCTTTCCCTTCCCCACAACAGACACCCTGTGAGGTAGGCAGGGCTGAGAGAGCGCTGACAGAAACTGCTCTTATTCAAGGACAGCTCTTATAAGAACTACGGCTTGCCCAAGGTCATCCAGCCAGGTGCAAGTGGAGGAGTGGGGAATCAAACCCAGTGTTTGTCATGGGAAGTGAATAAGATCCCATTGTAAGGAATAAAATAAAATAAGCCTTCAGAGTTTTAAGGAAGTGAAGAAGCTGGTATTTTTGGGCGTCTGCGTCTCCCACGACAGCTTGTGTCTGACAAGTGCCACGGGCCGTGCACAGAAAAACTGAGCAGCGATGTCTCCTCATTCAGTACCTACCTGTTCTTCAAAAGAGGAGATCTGCCACCGGTACGTCCTCAGGACCTCCAGCAAGCAGCTTGCATCCAGGATGTCCTCGTCGGTGGTCTCTTGACAGGATAACGCTGAAAGCATCCAACACGAAACATCAGGGGAGTGTTCCCTCCCCAATCGTGAACGGCTCCTCAGGTCCGATGGCCCTCAGGTCACTCCGGTGCCACGGGGTCGATCCCAGAACACGGGACACCTTTGGCGCTACAGATACTGGGTGGGCTTATTTATTTACATCATTTATACGCCAACTCTCTCACTTGGGTACTCAAGGCGGATTACACAGAGTAAGTCAATACAATGACGACAAATGTAGGCAGGTCAGCTCCCTGCAAAGACCGAGGCTTACCAGCACGTATCATGAATTTCAATATTTGATCAGTCATAAGAACATAAGAGAAGCCAATGTTGGATCAGGCCAGTGGCCCACCCAGTCCAACACTCTGTCACACAGTGGCCAAAAATACCCGGTGCCATCAGGAGGTCCATCAGTGGGGCCAGGACACTAGAAGCCCTCCCACTGTTGCCCCCCCCAAGCACCAAGAATATGGAGCATCACTTGCCCCAGCCTGAGAGTTCCTATCTATACCTTGTGGCTAATAGCCACTGATGGACCTCTGCTCCATATGTTTATTCCCTTTTGAAGCCGTCCATGCTTGTAGCCACCACCACCTCCTGTGGCAGTGAGTTCTATGTGTTCATCACTCTTTGGGTGAAGAAGTACTTCCTTTTATCTGTTCTAACCTGACTGCTCAGCTGTTTCATGAGTTCTTGTATTGTGAGAAAGGGAGAAAAGTATTTCTTTCTCAACCTGCTCTATCCCATGCATAATCTTGTAAACCTTAATCATATTATCACCCCTCAGTCGTTGTTTCTCCAAGCTAAAGAGCCCCAAGCAGTGTAACCTTTCTTCATAGGGAAAGTGTTCCAACCCTTTTATCATTCTAGTTGCCCTTTTCTACACTTTTTCCAATGCTATAATATCCTTTCTGAGGTGTGGTGACCAGAACTGTACACAGTAATCCAAATGAGGTCGCACCATTGATTTATACAGGGGCATTATGATACTGGCTGATTTGTTTTTCAGTGAGTTATCTACTACAACTCCAAGATCTCTCTCTTGGTTAGTCTCTGCCTATTTAGACCCCATCAACGTTTATTTGTGTCCCGCTCCAGAGGTCACGGGACGTGCAGAACGGGCCCCGGGGACCCTGACAGACCCCGAAAGACACCCTAGGCATGACTCACCAGATGGGGCGAAGTTTGACGGTCCAGGGAGGGATTCGGGAGCGGGGACCCCTCCCGCGGCGAGCTATGTCAGCTGAGCCAGGAGACAGGACTGGGGTCCACAGAGCAACCCCACAGAAGAGGAGGGGGTGAAGGCTGCTTGTCCAACAGGCCAGAAGCAGACACGGAGCAGCGAGTACCGCCGTAGATTGGCGGCGGCAGCGCGGCCTAGGGGCTGCCAGAGCCGCCGCCTGCGTATCAGCAATCGCCTGGGAGATGCCCCGCTGGTGTCCAGGTAGATAAAGGAGGGCGTGGCCCAAGCCGGAGGGCAGATGGGTGGTCCTGGGAGCGGGGCGGGGAGATAAAAGGCAGGGTGGAGAAGGGGCCGGGGAGGAGGAGTGCGCTGTGGAATGCACGGGGACGTTGACCAGAGAGAGACAGAAAGACAGCAGAGAGAGGGGAAGGAAGTCCACAGCACACTGGCAGAGGGACTCCAAGGGTGACATTAACCCTGTCTCCTGCCTATCTGAGGCCCCTCACTCCCTCTCCCTTTTTGGACCCCGCCGCTCCAAGGGCCATCTCCCCTGCCCGAGTCTGTTCGAGACCTCGACGCCACGGCCACTGGGGGCGCCGCACCAAGGTCCAAGGGAGAGCCCGACAATTTATAGTAAGGATTTTTTGCTCCAATGTGCATCACTTTGCACTTGGCCACACTGAACCCCATTTGCCACGTTGACGCCCACTCGCCCATCCTCGACAGATCCATTTGGAGTGCCTGTGGTTGATATTTTAATGTTATGTTCTGTCAGAAGGTTAAAGAAGGTTAAACCTTTCCCTATGAGGAAAGGTTAAAGCACTTAGGGCTCTTTAGCTTGGAGAAACGACGACTGAGGGGTGACATGATTGAGGTTTATAAGATTATGCATGGGAAAGAGCAGGTAGAGAAAGAGGTACTTTTCTCCTTTTCTCACAATACAAGAACTCGTGGGCACTCCATGAAATTGCTGAGTGATCGGGTTAGAACAGATAAAAAGAAGTACTTCTTCACCCAAAGAGTGATAAACACTTGGAATTCACTCACACAGGAAGTGGTGGTGGCTACAAGCATGGACGGCTTCAAAAGGGAATTAGATAAGCATATGGAGCAGAGGTCCATCAGTGGCTATTAGTCACAAGGTACAGATTTTATTTATTTATTTATTTAGGCATTTTTACCCCGCCCTCCCCACGAGTGGGCTCAGGGTGGCTTACAGGGGCACTGGGGAAAGTGATGCTCTGTCTTCTTGGTGCTTTGGAGGGGGCAACAGTGGGAGGGCTTCTAGTGTCCTGGCCCCACTGGCGGACCTCCTGAGGGCCCCTGGTATTTCTGGCCACTGTGTGACACAGAGTGTTGGACTGGATGGGCCACTGACCTGATCCAACATGGCTTCTCTAATGTTCTTATGTTCACTATGGTGCTCTTTGAGGTCTCTTGACGTACAAGGGTTACTGCAAAAGCCTTCCGAGGCCAAGAACAGCAAAGGGCATTATAGTATTATCCCTCGAAAATATTCTTCCCCACGGAACACCTCAAGTGACGTGTCTTATGCTTCATGCCACCCGACCCCTGCAGTTATTACTAAAGGAATGTTACCTTTCAGGAGCCGGAGTAATGTCAGGGACAAACTCTCGTTCCCGGAGGACGCAGGCTGGTTGGCCTCCGTCTGAAGTGTGAACTCTTCCAGCCAGTTGATCAAAGACGGACATGCAGACAAGCTTTGGAGCAAAGAGTTCATGAAGCATGTGTTGCCCAGGTTAAGCAAGCCCGGGGCTAGCCCTACGGGAAAGATACCAAGCACAATTCAGCATGGCTGTCTCCATGGACTGGGGGGGGGGGGGGGGGAGGCAGAAAGCAGGCTCCAGCAGGCCTGGATGCCACACCGGGAGAGTCTCCTCCCCACAGAATACCAGCACCGAATTGTAATGTCACTTCTTTATTCCTGGCTTTTTCTTCCCAGTTCTGAATAAGACAGTGGAACAAAAATACTACCAGCGTCCAAGAAACACTGACTTGGGGAGGATGGGGCAGTTGCCAGATGAGGCCCCTGCCTCCACCCCCTCTGTCTGGGGTCAGGAGGCACAGTGCCCAAACCATACCCCGCCCCCCAGCTCTCTCACCTTTTCTGCGCTTTTTCCTCTCCGTGATGGGACCCCACAAGACATAAATGCTCGCAGCGAGAGCGGCTGCAATCCCACCGATCACACCCCAGTTCTTCATTACTTTGGATCTAAGAACAAGGGAAACAAATAAACACAAGTAAATGTTATACAGACACACCAGTCTTTTCCTGCCACAGGAGGGACCTGGAGATCTTACAGAAACCTCAACTGATCTCCAGGTAACAGAAATCAGTTCCCCTGGAGAAAAATGTCTGCTTTGGAAAGTGGACTCGATGTATTATTCCCAGCTGAGGTCCCTGCCCTCCCCAGGTTGGGAAACTCCTTTCCCGGAGGAATGAGCTCCCGGAGGAGATCAGGGCCCTGCGGGACCTTTTACAGACCGCCAGGTCTTTAACTAGGAGCCGCCACCACCATTGTTCCCTCTAAGCTGAGTTAGTGTGAGCTAGCTCAGTTTTTTAGCCTCCAGCTCACACATTTTTGTCTTAGCTCAGGAAGGATGGGGCTCCAGAACAAACTAATTTATGCACTAGCCAAATTGCTCACTCACAACTTTAATGCCAGTAGCTCACAAAGTAGAATTTTTGCTCACAAGACTCCACAGCTTAGAGGGAACATTGGCCACCACCATCATTACCACCATTTCCATCATGGTCAACATTAACAACTTTGAACATCAACTCAAACAACTTATTGATAACTGAAACCTGGTCTGTTACCGATAGCCTGTGCCGAAACTGAGAATGATCATTTAGCTGAATGTTTATATAGGAACTATACAGGGTATGAGGCCATCTTTAATACCATAAGTTAGTGGCTAGCACTTTGGAGGATGTAAGTTAGTTTTAAGGAACTGTTTTAGATACTTATGCATTTATTGTGCTGTGTTTTTATGTTGTTAGCTGCCCTTAGCCTGCCTAGACAGGGAGGGCGGGGTATAAATCCGAGTAAATAAATAAATAAATAAATAAACTCCTAGAGATTGGGGGGGGTGGAGCCTGGGGAGGACAGGGACCTCAGTGGAGTACAATGCCATGGAGTCCACCCCCCGAAGCATCCATTTTCTCCAGAGGGGGAAAAGATCTCTGCAGTCTGGAGACTGGTTGGAATTCCAGGGGATCCCCAGGTCCCACCTGGAGGCTGGCAGCCCTAGTATAACTAACTTTATTTAAGGGTGGGGTACGGTAGAATGTTGATTTTCCAGGCAGAAAGAAAGACCCACGTTCAGACTCTGGCATCTCCAGTCAAACGGCTCAGGTGACCTGAAAGATTCTCTGCTGGAGACAGCGGAGAGCTGCTACCAGTCACAAGAGACGATACTGACAACGTTCAGAGTCCAGTCAGGCACCTTTAAGACCAGCAAAGGTTTATTCGAGGTATGAGCTTTTGTGTGCATGCACACTTTTTCCAAATACATTGGAATGGGAAGTAAGGTTTAAACTTACAGACAGGCTGGACAGCAAATTGACATGTAACATGATGATGTTTTAAGCTATGCAAAATCAGAACTAAATAACAAGCTGTATTTGAAAAAGTGTGCTTTGCACACAAAAGCTCACACCTTGAATAAACCTCTGTTGGTCTCAAAGCTGCCACTGGACTACCATCATTAGCAACAACTGACGCCTGGTGCCTGGCCCATTACTGACAGCCTGTGCTTGCCAACCGAAATTGAGAACGACCAATGTGCTGATATCAAGTGAAATTACAGAATATATGAGACCATCTCGATACTCTAAGTCAACTGCTAGCACTTTAATATAATGTAAATGGTCCTGATGAATTGCTGTGAAATGTTCTAAGGATTGTTTTATAGATGTCTATATTTATTATAGTCATGTATGGCTGCGAGAGTTGGGCCATAAGGAAGGCCGAGCGCCGAAGAATAGATTCTTTTGAACTATGGTGCTGGAGAAGACTCTTGAGAGTCCCTTGGACTGCAAGGAGATCAAATCAGTCAATCCTAAAAGAAATCAACCCTGACTGTTCCCTGGAAGGCCAGATAATGAAACTGAAGCTCAGATATTTTGGCCACCCAATGAGAAGGGAGCCCTCACTGGAGAAGAAGACCCTGATGCTGGGAAAGACTGAAGGTCAAAGAAGAAGGGGACGGCAAAGGATGAGATGGTTAGACAGTGTCATCGAGGCAACGAACATGAAATTGAGCCAACTTCAGAGGACGGCGGAAGACAGGAAGGCCTGGCGTGATCTGGTCCATGGGGTCGCGAAGAGTCGGACTCAACTGTGCGACTGAACAACATATTTATTGTTATTGTGCTTTTATCATGTGAGCTGCCCTGAGCCTGCTATGGCGGGGAGGGCAGGATGCAAATCTAAATAAATACATAAAGTGTTCTGCTGCTCCAGACCAACACGACTGACCACCTGGATACTGACAACGGTCGGTCAGTCTGTCTCAGCATAAGGCAGCTCCACGTGTTGAAACAGACAGCGGTCGCGTGGCCTGTCCTCATCTCAGTGACAAAGTCTCTACTTTGCAGACTCCAGACTAGGGTCGCCAACCTCCAGGTGACACCTGGAGATCTCCCACTCTTATGACTGCTCTCCAGAGGACCAAGATTAGTTCCCCAGGGGAGGGTGGGGCTCTATGGCATTATACCCTGCGGAGGCCCCTCCCCTCACCAAACCCCGCCCTCCCCAAGCTCCGCCCCCAAACCTCCAGGTATTTCCCACCCCAGAGGTGGCAACCCGACTCCAGGCGGCCCCCCCGGGACGGTCGCCTCCCGTTGAACGACTGCCTGAGGCCGCAGACGGCGGAAAGTGCCGACCCAGAGGGCTTCCCGCGCTCATCTGGCGTCTGTGGTACACTGCCCCTAAGCCTGGAGGCTCCATTTCGGCTCTCCCGGCTCCGAGGCGACACCTGCCCCGCCCACCAGGCTGACCTGGCCGCCCCTCCAGCTCGCAGGAGCCGCCGGACCGCCGCCTTCTCCGTCTTCTCCGCCCCGGGGCGGCCCAGCAGCATCCCCCGAACCTCGCCTGCCTCGGCCGCCGGTCGTTGAGCGCCACAGCCGGGCGGAACCAACAGTCGGGGGGGGGAGGGACAGGCAGGGACCGGAAACGGCCCGCCCGAGCCCTTTTGGAGGACGGACTCCCTAGCAACGAGCTCCACCTCCCTCGCTGGTTGCTAAAGGGTTCGCCGCTCAGCTACTCCGCCGCAGCCCCGGTCCCGTGAGTCTATGGTTCCGTGGTGCGAAAGGAAAGTTCCCAACCGAGTCTGTTCTGCTCTCTCTGGACTGAGGGGAGGGCGGCTAGACTGTCCCGGCTGCTTATCCTGAGGGGGAAGGAGAGGGGGGCAAGGGATGCACCCCTGATTTGCTCAAATGCACTCCATTAATTTCTCTCTAGTTGAAAGTTCATACTCTAAAACCGTGAAAACAGTTGAAAAGTGTTCGATTTGCTACCCAAACAAGAACCTAAGATTGTTGTTCCTGTTTGGTCCTTGCATCTAACAACTTCATTATGTTGTATGCTAATTTGCTGCTCACCCTCTTCCTATATGTATGGACTGGCAACTTCCTACCTGGCAACTTCCATTTCAAGTGTCTCTGAATAAGTATGTGTGCACACCAGAGCTTATACTTTTTTGTCATGAAAACCTTGTTGCTACTGGAAGGAGGAGGAGGAGGAGGAGAATTGGATTTATACCCTGCCCTTTACTCAGGAATCTCAGAGCGGTTTATGATCTCATTCCCTTCCCCTCCCCATAACAGACACCCTGTGAGATAGTGGGGTTGAGAGAGTTTTTCGAGGACTGCTCTTGAGAGAACAGCACTGAGAGAACTTGTGAGTGACCCAAGGTCACAACAGCAGCTGCATGTGGAGAAGTGGGGAATCAAGCCCGGTTCTCCCAGAGTCTGCACTCCTAACCGCTACACCAAACTGGATTCCTGGTTTGTCTGTGTTGTTGTTTTTTATTTGTTTGCTTGTTTTTACAAAACTCTCTTAGGAGCAAGATGAAGAATTGCTTTACAAGCTTATTATTTGTAGACAATGGTGGCTATGCATATTTGTGCCATCCAAGTTGCTTCCAAATTATGGTGGGGTGACCCTATGAATTAAGGACCTCCAAAATGTCCTGTCATTGCTCAGGTCTTGCAAACTGAGGGCCTTTGTGGCTTCCTTGCCTGAGTCAATCCACCTCATGTTGGTCTTCCTCTTTTCCTACTACAACTTTTCGTAGCATTATTGTCTTTTCCAGCAACTCTTGTACTTTAGTCACATTATGAGACGACAGCCTCAGTTTGATGGTTTTAGTATCTAGGGAGAGTTCGAGCTTGATTTGATCTAGAACCCACTCATTTGTCTTTTTGTTGGTTCACAGTATCTGTGAAACTTTCCTCCAATGCCACATTTCAAATGAATCTACTTTCTTCCTGTCAGCTTTCTTCATTGTCCAGCTTTCACACACTTACACAGTAATGGGGAATACTGTGGTATGAATTACTTTGGTCGCCAGCAGGGCTATTTTTGGGCAGGAACACTCAGGAATGGAGTTCCGGCTGGCTCCTGAGTTGGCCACACCCAGCAGGAACTCATTAGCATAATAGGCCACACCCAACAGCTGAAACTCATTAGGATTGGCTACAGTAGGCGTGTGTGGCCTAACATGCAAAGGAGTTCCTGCTACAAAAAAGGCCCTGGGTTTGGACAACAAACAAGGTAAACAGAATAAGAAGCAAAAGGTGGGTGTGGCTGGATGACCACACTTTTGGCAACATGGGGCTGCGGCCTAATATGCTAATGAGCTGTGGTGTCAGGATGTGGCCTGATATGCTAATGAGCTGTGGTGTCAGGGTGTGGCCTATTATGCTAATGAGTTCCTGCTGGGCTTTTTCTACAAAAAAAGCCCTGGTCGCCAGCAATGTTCCCTCTAAGCTGTGGAGTCTTGTGAGCAAAAATTCTACTTTGTGAGCCACTGGCATTAAAGTTGTGAGCAGGTGATTTGGCTGCTGCATAAATTAATCTGCTCGGGAGCCATCCTTCCTGAGCAAAGACAAAAATGTGTGAGCTGGAGGCTAAAAAACTGTGAGCTGGCTCACACTAACTCAGCTTAGAGGGAACACTGGTCGCCAGTGACACATCCTTACACTTAAGAATCTTTTCTAGCTCCTTCATATTCACTTGGAAGTAAGTCCTACAGGACTTGATGAACCTTCTGAGTAAACAAGCACAGAACAGTATTTTTAATAACTAGCCTATAATTAATTGCCAGTGACCCACTGCTTATTACATTTTTAAGACTCACACAGTTAAAAGGTGTACAGGATGTTTAGTCTGGAGAAGAGGAAGTTGATTGCTCTCTTCAAGTATTTGAAGGACTGTCCCTAAGAGGAGGGCAGGGAGCTGTTCCTGTTGGCAGCAGAGGAGAGGACTCACAATAATGTGTTGAAAGTAAGGGCAGGAAGGTACCAGCTTGATCTTAGGATAAACATTTTTACAGTGAGAGCTGTGCAACAGTGGAATCAGCTGTCTAGGGAGACGGTGAGTTCCCCCTTACCTGAAGTCTTTAAGCAGTGGCTGCACAAACACATGTCAGAGATGCTCTAGGCCAGGGGGCCGGATCAAGCCCCCGAAGGGCTTCTATCAGGCCAGCAATGGAACTGGCTGTCTTCTGATTCTTCTTCCAATTCTGCTGCGTCATTGTAAGTTTGCAGCTTACAGAGACACACCTGAACAGCATACTCAAGATTGCAACAGCACAGACATTTTGATGCAATCATTGAGAGCAAGAGGTGTCAGTTATCAGGCACTGTTAAATAAACAAAATATTGCAAGAGTGCTCATGTTTTAAGCATGTTTTTATTTTAAGTAAAAAAAAAACCCTTTGTGTTTGTGTCCTTGATAAAGTTTATGTCTCCGCTACCTGGCATTACATTTTATGACACACATGGCCTGGCCCAACAAGGTCTCATTTATGTCAGATCCGGCCCCCATAACAAATGAGTTCAACACCCGTGCTCTAGGCTGATCCTGCATTGAGCAGAGGGTTGGACTAGATGGCCTGTAAGGGACCCTTCCAACTCTGTGTAATTCTATGATTCTATGACAGTTTCAGTGGTTCATATGAAAGAATTACAGTCTGGGTGAAAGTTCAAGGGTTGTGTGGCTAGAAGTAGCAGCCCTGGCTTGGTGAATTCCTGGATAGTTGGGCACGGTGCCTGGAAAGGGCATAGTTTGGATAAGAGAAGGAGGTTACCTGGGATGTGCTGCACAGAGCCCACCCTCTCTAGTTGCCATTTCCTCCAGGGGAACTGGTTTCTATTGTCAGGAGATCAGTTGTAACTCCAAGGGTGCGTTCAGACGGGCATTTAAGCCGGTATAGATGCTGGTTAGAATTGGAGTACTTACGCGCGATCACACAGCGAACATCTGCCTTCCGTCCCTAACCGTCACAAACACCCTTTCAACTGGTGTGTTCTGCTACTAGGTCCCGAAGTGGTGGTATCCTGAGTGCTCCGGTTCCAACCGCATTATCCCCGTCTGATCGCTCTCCGCCGGTGTAGGGCCACTTCCGTTCGGAAGCCCGAAGCCTCCGCTTTTCGGCCGCCGTTTTTTTTTTAAGCCTCCTCGATGTGCGCTTGGGCAAAGCTTCGCCCCGGCGTTTGTAAAAAAAAAAAAGATGCTTAGTTTTAGGCTGCAGATGAGTCCGGGACCTCACAGAGGTCCTTTTCGCTGTAAAAGTTTAAAGGGAAGTCTTCGCTTCAGGGCACACTTTTCGGGACGGGGTGTTCTGCGCCTGCGCGAAGATCTCAACTCTGTGGATGCGCAAAATGTAAAAAAACCACAAACCCACTGATGTGCGCTGCTGTGCGTCGGTAGTGTGAACGGGCATATCGCGATGTGCTGCGCAGTCAGGAGGTGAGTGTGATCGCGTTTCTTCCGGATCAAACTGCTCCGGTTCCAACTGGAGCAGTTTATGCCGGCTTAAATGGCCCATCTGAATGCATCCCAAGAGAACTTCAGGACCCACCTGGAGATTGGCAACCAGATCATGGCTGGCCTGCTTCTCCCAGCTTGTTGTTGTTGTTTTTAGCCTCTCCTCTGCTACTTTCTAAATGCCCACTGGCCTGAAACAAATCTGTACACAGCACAGAAATGTAGTTTCCTCATTCCTAGGGTTTTCAAAGTCATTATACAGTAGAAAAGTGTTCGATTTGCTATCTAAACAAGAAAACTGATATTTTACCAGCCCTATGGATAAAACCTGATATTCATTTGATACACCTACAAAATGAATACCTATGAGGAAGTAGGTGTGGGCTGATAGAAGGTTCATTGCCCATTTAAATATAGATAGATAAGTTTTCCAGGGCTCTTTTTGTAGAAAAAGCCCAGCAGGAACTCATTAGCATAATAGGCCACACCCAACAGCAAAACCCATTAGCATATTAGGCCACACCCCCATGTTACCAGAAGTGTGGTCATCCAGCCACACCCACCTTTCCCTTCTTATTCTGTTTACCTTGTTTGTTGTCAAAACCCAGGGTCTTTTTTTGTAGCACGAACTCCTTTGCATGTTAGGCCACACCCCTAATGTAGCCAATCCTAATGAGTTTCTGCTGTTGGGTGTGGCCTATTATGCTAATGAGTTCCTGCTGGGCGTGGCCAACTCAGGAGCCAGCCGGAACTCAGTTCCTGTGCGTTCCTGCCCAAAAATAGCCCTGAGTTTTACTCACAGTCATTGACCAACACATAAAACAATGTCACTTTGTAACCTGTGTAAAAGACATCACATTTAAATATATGCATACAGCCTTGTGGACAGGCTGTGTCCTACAATCGAGTGTCCCTTTGCTGCCCCTGCCAGCCTTTTCATTGGTAAAGAAGGGCCAGGCTGGCTGTATCTCATCAAACCTCGGAAATGAAGCAGGGTCGGCTCTGGTTGGTACTTGGATGGGAGACCACCAAGGAAGTCCAGGGTTGCGACACCAGAGGCAGGCAATAGCAGCATTCATCTCTTGCCTTGGGAAACCCTTGAAGGATCACCATTAGTCAGCTGTGACCTGACGGCGCTTTCCACCAGCAGACAAGAAAGGAGTGGTCATTCTTGACCTCTGAAAAAGGCTATGGTGACTGAGTCAATGTTCCCTCTAAGCCGTGGAGTCTTGTGAGCAGGAATTCTACTTTGTGAGCTACTGGCATTAAAGTTGTGAGCAAAATGTTTGGCTACTGCATCAATTAGTTTGCTCTGTAGCCATCGTTCCTGAATTGAGACAAAAATCTGTGAGCTGGAGGCTAAAAAAACTGTGAGCCGGCTCACACTAATTCAGCTTAGAGGGAACACTGGTGAGGATCATGGGATCCATATAGACAAAGCCACATGGAACTGGCTCTGTGGTGAGGAAGGGCAAGATTAAGTGGGGAAACTGGTAGGATACAGCCCACTGCATTTACTTAATGTATAATGTCCATAGTACTTTATTTTACTATTCTGATTCTATCAAATCTTTGTATTGAATCCCAGGTGAAAGAAGTGACGGAGAAGGTGTCTTACCAGAGCCACAAGGCTGACAGTCATAGAATCACAGAATCATTAGCGTTGGAAGGGACCTCCAGGGTCATCTAGTCCAACCCCCTGCACAGGGCAGGAAATTCACAAATACCTCTTCCTCCACACCTGCAGTGACCGCTGTTCCATGCCCAGAAGATGACAAAAAAAAACCCTCCAGGAGTGCTTCCTGACCCCAAAGTAGCAATCAGCATTTCCCTGGGCGTGTAAGAAAGGGCCACAAGAACTGAGCACTGAGGCAACCCGTCCTGCCCTCCCTCTCGTGATCTGCCTTTCGCAGAATCTGCATTGCTGTCCCATGGCCATCGAGCCTCTGCTTGAAAACCTCCAAAGAAGGAGAGCCCACCACTTCCCAAGGAAGCCTGTTTCACTGAGGAACCGCTAGCTCTAACTGTCAGGAAGTCCTTCGTAATGTTTAGCCAAAAACTCTTCTGATTTCATTTCAACCCGTTGGTTCTGGTCATCAGGTATTTTACCTTCCTCTGGTTTGGTTTTGGGTTTAGAATCAGGTATTGTGTTTAAAATATCTAACTAGGGGGAGAGCTTAATCGTCTCTTTGATTAATCCCATGCCACGATCCAATTGGCTCTGCATTGGCCATTTGCTCCAAGCTGCCAGACATCCTCCCCAGTTCAGCTTTCCGACTTACTCCTGATCCAACCACAGACCAGGCTGGATTTTTAAAATCACGGCCTGGTAGCCCTACAGGCCTATTTCTGCCCTCAATTGCTCCCTTCCCCCTCCTCCACTTTGGTAATTTCCCCTCTAAAATGTGGAATAGGATGTTCTGTTCGAGACATCTGAAGAAATTAGCTGTGACTCATGCTGGAACAAACTGAGTTGTAAGAGTCACTGGGGTTTGTTTGTTTGTTTGTTTATAATCCTACAAGGCCACCCCATGAGCTTCGAAACCAAGTCAGAATTTGAACCTGTGACTGCCCTGTATAAGCTCATCACTTACGCGGCCACATTCCAGGTGATGCTATCTTTTGTAAGCAGCTGCTTTATTGCTTACAAAAGTCATGCGCATCTTGAAAAGAAAAGAAGAAATGAGGCAAAAACCAAGGAAGGGCTTGCAAGGAAGCCATTTAGACTTAGTAGCTGTCCCCCCTAAATTGTCTCTTTTCTAAACTGGAAAGTCCCAGCCGTTCCTCACAGGAAAGGTACTCCACCCTCCTCATCATCTTGGTTGCCCTCCTCTGTACTTTTTCCAGCTCTGCAATGTCCTTTTGGAGACACGGTGACCATAACTGTACGCAGGATTCCAAATGAGGCCACACCAATGATCTACACAGGGGCTGGGGTCATTTCCTGCAGGAGCGCACAGGAGCGGAGCTCCGGCAGTAAAGAGCCCAGGGGGCGGGCACATGCAACAAGCCCCACCCCCTGCTCCCAGCAGCCCTCAGTCAGAGCAAGAAGCAGCCAGGTAAGTTGCAGAGCCCGCCCCCCGCCCCCTGGTCCAAAACAGCCCAGTGGCACCTTTAAGACCACGTTTTATTCAGGTACAAGCTCTCCCTCCTCTGTGAGGACAGATCTGCACGCTCTCTCCCCCCCCCCAATAGCTATCAATCCAAAACACTCCAGTGGAGCCTGAGTGGTGGGTGTTGCCTTCTGACACACGTCTAGTGAATTCAGGGGGTGTGGCATATGCAAATAAGTTATGCTAATGAGTTATGCTAATGAGCTCCTGCACCTCTTTTTCTATGAAATGACCCCT
Organism: Gekko japonicus; assembly: GCF_001447785.1. Classification (NCBI taxonomy): domain Eukaryota; kingdom Metazoa; phylum Chordata; class Lepidosauria; order Squamata; family Gekkonidae; genus Gekko; species Gekko japonicus. Next base: position 1,058,866 of record NW_015167526.1, read on the forward strand.
GCACAGGGGCATTAGAATATTGGCTATTTTAGTCTCAATCCCTTACCTAATAACACAGAGTTTGCCTTTTTCACTGCTGCAGCACACTGGGTTGACACTTTCGAGTTGTCCACGACTACTCCAAAATCTTTTTCCTTCTCATTCTCAGCAAGTTCAGACCCCATTAGCTTAGACTTCAAGTGAGGATTTTTCTGTCCCAATGTGCATCGCTTTACACTTACCAACACTGAACTTCATTTGCCACATTGTCATCCACATTGTCGTTTGGGTTGAGCCTGGGACCTTTGCCAAGCAGATGCTCTACCACGGAGCTACAGCCCCTCCCTAAATGGCGGAGGCAATGGAGTGGGCCTTGGTATATCCAGGCAATACACAAGCTTTGCTGTAATAGTCAGCTTACTGAAGGCAGAAAGAGCCTGAAAGGAAAAACGAAATGGAGCCTCATGATAAATTACAGGCCACTGACAGTGCAAAACAGAGTATCCGTAAAAAAAACCTGACATGTATTCAGCAGTTCATTCAGAGCTACCTTCTTCCTTACATTCTGAAAGCAATACGAAGCAGGTCTACTCAGGTCTGTTCAGTGGGACTCACTTTCAGGAAAGCGTCTTGGGTTTGCACTGGTGTATTCTGTTGTTCTGGTTGTTGTTCAGTTGCACAGCTGAGTCCAACTCTTCGCAACCCCATGGGCCACGTCACACCAGACCCTCCCGTCCTCCGTCATCCTCCAGTTTGCTTAATTTCACGTTCGTTGCCTCGATAACACTGTCTGACCATCTCACCCTTTGCCATCCCCGTCTTTTTTGACCTTCAGTCTTTCCCAGCATCAGGGTCTTCTCCAGCGAGTGCTCCCTTCTCGTTTGGTGGCCAAAGTATTTGAGCTTCAGCTTCAGTATCTGGCCTTCCAGGGAACAGTCAGAGTTGATTTCTTTCAGTATTGACTAATTCGATCTCCTTGTTCTAGTACGATATGTATTTACATATAATTTGAGTAAGTGTGAATAAAATTTGAAGAAGAGGACTCTGAAACCAGCAACTAAACCATGGTGCGGTAGTGTAAGCCCCAATAGCTGGAGCAATCTGAAGCAATCTGAAAATCAGAAACATTCTGTCCTAATGAGCTCTGCAAAGAGTAAGGAAGAAAAAAAGAAGCCCCCCCCACTCCTACTCAGCCAAAAGCCTAGGAAAACCAAAATGTGTTCACCTGGAACTGAACACTTGGCACCAGGCAAATCAGTGTGTGTGTGTGGAGGAGTCTATGATTTTGGCGCCACAACAAAAGGCCCTGATTTCTGCAGCAGCTGAATTGCTTGCTCACAACTTTAATGCCAGGAGCTCACGAAGTAGGATTTTTGCTCACAGGACTCCACAGCTTAGAGGGAGCCTTGATTATAACTCCCACCCCCAATTCGTCTGCTGCAGAAATCAGTTTGCTCTGGAGCCATCCCTCCTGAGCTAAGACAAAAATGTGTGAGCCGGAGGCTAAAAAATGGTGAGCTAGCCCACACTAACTCAGCTTAAAGGGAACACTGACCCCCACCCTTCACTTGGAGTTTCAGAGCGGCTTACAGACTCCTTTCCCTTCCCCTCCCCACAACAGACACCCTGTGAGGTAGGCACAGCTGAGAGAGCTCTGACAGAACCTGCTCTTTTTCAAGGACAGCTCTGACAGAACTATGGCTTACCCAAGGTCATCCAGCAGCTGCAAGTGGAGGAGTGGGGAATCAAACCCGGTCCTCCCAGATTAGAGTCCGCACACTTAACCACTACACCAAACTGGCTTTACAGTAAGTAGTTCATGTAATTTAGGTAACGGTAAAGATAAAGGTTTCCCTTGCTCGAAAGCCAGTCGAGTCCAACTCTAGGGTTGCAGTGCTCATCTCTGTTTCCAAGTCGAAGAGCCAGCGCTGTCAAAAGACTTCTCCATGATCATGTGGCCGGCATGACTAGACACCGAGGCGCACGGAATGCTGTTACCTTCCCACTGAAGTGGTACCTATTTATCTACTTGCAATTTCCTGCTTTCGAACTGCTAGGTTGGCAGGAGCTGGGGCCAGAGACGGGAGCTCACTCTGTCATGCGGTACTCGGGTCTCGAACTACTGAACTACCGACCTTCCGGTCTGCAGTTCAACATCTTACCCATTGACCCACCGCATCTCCTTCATGTAATTTAAGAAGTGCTAAAAACAACTGTGTTATGTAGGCTGGTATTATAATTTTACAGGTGGGGGTTGAGAGCCAGTAGCTCATCTAGTGAGATGCTGGCAGAGGTGAGGTTTGAATCTGGGGTCTTTGTGGCTCACAGCTGAATATATTTTCCACTACTGCAGTGCAGGAGCATTGCAATCATTTCTCTATTTAGGAGGTTTCTCTGTTGACCTCTCCAGCATCCTGCTCCGTGCAGCTGACTATTCAAATAATGTTATCAGTTTAAAGATAAGAAGCCATTAAAAGAAGCGGGGGGGGGGCTTAAAAACAGAATGAAACTGTCATCAGGCCAGGAACGGATCGAAACAGCTGGAAAAACAAAGCCCCTGATAAAAAGCCAGAGTAAAAAGATATGCTTTGGGTGAGTGCCTAAAAGACGGTAAAGGAGGGCACCGGACGAGTCTCAAGGAGGGCATGCCAACGGTGAGGGGCCACTGCAGAAAATGCCCCGTCTCTAGTCGCCAGCCACCTCACCTCGGAAGGCACAGATCACGGGGTTTGAGAGAGGCAAATCTTAACTGGTGGCCAGACAATATGGAAGGAGTTTCAAAAGGGCGTTCCCATATTAATGCCAATGAGAGATACAAGCCAGCAAGACACGCAGTGTGACTCTAAGCTTATTCTGCCACAAGCGACTCCGATTTTACACCCTATGGTGAACTTCCAGTCTTAAGCCTTCGGTACCCCCCCCCCAAATCCAGCAGCACGATGAATTCATATAGTTGTGGCTCTTGGAGGAAACTGCCCCTTGAGGTCCACATTCTCACTGCTCAGATAGATTGTTGCCTTCTCGGAAGCTTCTGTGCAAACGAAATAAAATGGCGGTGGTTGTGGTGCCCAGTGCCACCCGTCTCAGATTCCTCTCTGAGCCAGTTTGGTGTAGGGGTTAAGTGTGCGGACTCTAATCCGGTTTGATTCCCCACTCCTCCACTTGCAGCTGCTGGATGACCTTGGGCAAGCCATAGTTCTGTTAGAGCTGTTCTCTCAAGGACAGTTCTGGAAAGAGCTCTCTCAGCCCTGCCTACCTCACAGGGTGTCTGTTGCGGGAAGGGGAAGGAGTTTGTAAGCCGCTCTGAGACTCTGAGTGAAGGGCGGGGTATAAAGCCAATCTCCTCCTCCTCCTCCGATCGATCTAATTTATTGTAGCAAGAGCCAGTAAATCTTCTTCTTCTTCTCCTCCTCCTCCTCCTCTCATCCCTCGCCACCCATTCCCAGCCGCTGAATGAGCTGTATTGTGTTAGGCTGCCCTCATGGGGCAAGAAACTGCGACATCCCCACTCTGCCTGGCCCGCTGCCCCCACTAAGCCTCTCTGAGCAAGCTGGCTTTCCACCCACCATCTTGAAAGTACCCTGCCCGGAATAGTTGGGTATTTCTTGTTGGAAAAAAGGGGGGGTGGAGTGGATCCCAGGAATCCACTAACGGTGTCAACTCCCCCTGTTGCAGGGTGACAGAGGGAAAGCTTCTGGAATCCAAGGGAAGGGCGCAGGGCGGAGAACTGGGGAGGCTGTAATGACCCACAGAACCTACCAGAAAGGTTGCGTAATTTGGCCGCGTTCTTTCAACAACGGCCTAGTGCTGCTGACACATTGCTGCCTGGCCTGCTGCCCCCACTAAGCCTCTCTGAGCAAACTGGCTTTCCACCCACCGTCTTGAAAATAACCTGTCCGGAATAAGTGCGTATTTCTTGTTGGCTATATTGCAGTGGGGGTGGAGTGGATCCCAGGAATCCACTGATGGCGTCGACTCCCCCCGTTGCAGGGAGACAGAGGGAAAGCTCCCGGAGTCCAGGGGAAGGGCGCAGGGGCGGAGGACTGGGGGGATCCGACGACCCACAGAACCTACCAGAAAGGTTGTGTAATTTGGCCGCATTCTTTCAACAACTGCCTAGTGCTACTGATACATTGCTGCCTGGCCTGCTGCCCCCACTAAGCCTCTCTGAGCAAGCTGGCTTTCCACCCACCGTCTTGAAAATAACCTGTCCGGAATAGGTGCGTATTTCTTGTTGGCTATATTGCAGTGGGGGTGGAGTGGATCCCAGGAATCCACTGATGGCGTCGACTCCCCCCGTTGCAGGGAGACAGAGGGAAAGCTCCCGGAGTCCAGGGGAAGGGCGCAGGGGCGGAGGACTGGGGGGATCCGACGACCCACAGAACCTACCAGAAAGGTTGCGTAATTTGGCCGCGTTCTTTCGACGACGACTGCCGAGCGCTGCAGACACATCGCTGCCTCTTGGCCGCCTGCCTGCCTTGCGCGGGTGGCGACCCTGGGGAGCCCGCCTGCCCCTCGCCCACCTGCCGCTGCTGCGCTCGCCCCAGCCCCGAGAGCCAGGACGGTCCGCCCCCGGCCCGGCGAGGAAGAAGAAGAAGAAGAAGAAGAGGGAGGCGACGGGGCCGGCCTCCGCCTCCGCCTCCGCCCCCTCCGCCCCCTCCGCCCCGTCCCCGTCTGGCAGCGGCGCCGGGCGGGCGGGCCCGGGAGGAGCTGTCCAGCAGGCAGAGCTCCTGAACTCGCCTCGCCTCGCCTCGCCTCGCCTCGCCTCTCTCCCCGCCATGTAAGCGCCATGCCAGAGAGGCGCCTCCCGCCCCGCCGGCGCCATGGAGGAAGACCTCTTCCAGCTCCGACAGCTGCCGTGAGTCAGGCCGGGGGGGGGGGGGGGGGGAGGCGGGGGGAGCCCCCCAGGACCGTTGCGAGGGGTCGCAAGAGCCTCCTTGCAGCCAGGGAATTGCAAGCGCCCGCCCCCATCTCTTTCTCTCTCCCTTCTGAACAATACCCCAGGCCTAAGGGGGGGTGGATGGGAGCAAGTCGGCCTCCCTGCGCCTGGCGTGGCGAAGGGCTTCGAGGCCTCCTCCTCCTATTCTCTTTGTGCCATAAAATCGAGAAGGGGGGGGGGTTTGCAGGCGCTGCTCCCTCTAAGGTGCGGGGTCTTGTGAGCAAAAATTCTATTTTGTGAGCTGCCGGCATTAAAGCTGTGAGCGAGCGATTGGGCTGCTGCCTCAGTTAGTCTGCTCTGGAGCCCCATCCTTCCTGAGCGGAGACAAAAACGTGCGAGCCGGAGGCTCAGAGACGGTGAGCTGGCTCACACTCACTCAGCTTAGGGGGAACACTGGTCGCAGCAGGCCCGTAGCCAGGATTTTTTAAAATTTTGGTGGGGGGCTTTAAATAAGTCAGGGGGCAGCCTGCACATCCTCCCAGCACACCCACGCAAGGGAGCCCCTGGGCTGGATGGGAAGTTGGGGGGGCTTGGGAGTAAGTCAGGGGGCCAGGCCCCGAGATGCCCCGTGGTAGCTGCAGGCCTGGGGGGGTTGTTTGTTTCAAAGAAAGAAGGCTTAAGAGGGAATGCATCCATCTCTCTCTCCCCCAAGGCATTCGTGGCTGAGCTGGATGCCTCAGTCTCTTCCCTGCGTGCCAGACACCCTTTCCCCTCTAACATCATTCCAGTACCTGCGGGAATCTCTCTGCTTCCCCCCTGCAGGATGCAGCTTTGCTGAGAGATTGGCGAGTGTATGTAGGGGAGAGTCCCACTGGGAACTGTGGGTTTTGGAGAACCTGCCCTCCCGCACGGGGGGGGGACGCTCCCTCTCACGAACGCCCACTGCACCCCCACAACTGCAAGGGTTCAGACTTGCTTAGCCAACCTCCCGTCTGGCTGTCAAAGTCTGTACAGAAGAATAACCTTTGTTTTGCAATTTGCTTTGCTCTGCGCTGACTTTTTTGTCCCATGAGGAGGATGCCCAACTTGGCCCTCCGTCCAGGGGCCCCCCTCCCTTCAGCAAACGCAGCAGCATCTCAGTTTCAGAGCTGAGAGGTTTGCAGTGGATTGCCAGTGCATTCTCCCCCCCCCCCACGAGATGTGTCAGGAATAAAGATTGTTTGCAAGGCAAGGATCATGAAGGAACATTAATGGATTCCTTTGGCATCGACAGAATCACTCCCCTCAGTAGATCTGGCAAGAAAATCAGGCCGTTTGCCGTCAGCTGTATTTTGCTTTCTCTGTTCAAATGGGCTTCGGCAAAGGTTTCATTCTGAGGCCTTCTGAAAATCAGGCTCAAAGGTTCCTTCCAAGTGCAAAATATTTGTATTTCTTTTGGCATTTCTGGTCTGCCTTTCTCTGAGGACTGAGTGGCTTGAGTGCACAGATCATGTCTCGAAAAGGAAAATCAAAGCAGGTTTTGATGGGCTGTTATCTTTAGGGAGACTGGCTTGTGGTGTCCTTGCAGGGAAAAAATGTTTAGTTATCAGGTTACAGACTGAGAAAGACCACTAGGGAGACAACAACCAACACAGCCTGTGCAAGTCCAGGAAAAACCAGGACAGGGGGAGTGTCTAGATCTTCAACTTGCGTGCCTCTTTTCATATGAAAATCAGACTTCCCCTCATCCCACTTTATGCCTAATTAGGGCAGGCATTTAAAAAGACCAGCATAGCCAGCCCATTACACTGAATTTTGGCCTCTTGCATTTTAAGGAAAACTTGCAATGCTGGGGCTTCTTGGTTTGGCGAAATGGCCAATGCTCCAGTTCATCAGTGTGTCTGACTCCCCGCTCCTCAAATAGCTATAGAAAAGTGGAGCTAAAACTCAGACACTACATCAGACAGGCTTTGGGTCTGGCCACCTTGGTACTGCTGGTAGAAGTGTTCGCACCCGGCTCATGGATTGGAAACTAATTACAGATTAGTACTGCTACTCTTTGGTATGAGCCCATTGAGTGCAATAGAAGTCACATCTTCATGGATCTTGATTAAGAAGCAGTTCCCAAAAGGCCGAATCAGCGTTGCATGGGTATGAGACACACTCTATAACCTTCTGGACTCTCTGACAGCCAAAACTGTGGATTTTAGAATACTGATAGTGTACTGGTTGGATTCTGAATCATTATTTTCAAACATCTTTTTGCAGATATATCCTGTGCCCTAATGGAATAAGGTCTGGGTGATTCTATAGCTCCCTCCCTCCCTCCCTCCCTCCCTTCCTTCCTTCCTTCCTTCCTACCTACCTACCTACCTACCTACCTACCTACCTACCTACCTACACCAGTTTGCTGTAGTGGTTACGTATGCGGACTCTAATCTGGGAGAACCAGGTTTGATTCCCCACTCCTCCACTTGCAGCTGCTGGATGACCTTGGGCAAGCCACAGTTCTGGCACAGCTGCTCCTTGAAAATAAGCAGTTTCTGTCAGAGCTCTCTCAGCCCCACCTACCTCCCAGGGTGTCTGTTGTGGGGACAGGAAGGGAAAGGAGTTCGTAAGCCGCTTTGGGACTCCAAGTGAAGGGTGGGGTATAAATCCAATCTCCTCCTCCTCCTCCTTCTCTTTTCTTCTTCTTCTACTTCTTCTTCTTCCTTTTTGCATCTTCAACTCTCTAAAACTTTCTCTCTCTTTAATCAATGACACCACTGGGCCCCCAAACCCGGCAGTATCCACTCTGACTGTCAACAGCTCTCTTAGGTTTCAGACGGAAGACTCTTTTAGCCATTTCCTGAAAACAGGGAATGCCGAAAGGGTGTTGGAATCCTGATAGTGGATTTGATGGTGTGGCTGAGATGCCCGGGGTTGACAGAACCTGGGCCCTGAAGCACGCAACACACATGGGCTGCCACTCAATGACGGTCTTGCTCTTCTTTTAATGTTTATTTAGAAGCTCAAGTTTCACTGCATAAACCTGGCATGCTTTATGCTCTGTGAAATCACTGATGAACATGAACAGAGCAGTTCTGCAGAGTTACTCCAGTCACAATCACAACACATTGATTTTGTTGGGTTCAGACTGGAGTCACTATGCACAGAATAGCATCAACAATATCTAATTTTTCGTTGGGTATGAAACTCTGATCCATGAAGTTATTCATAATATTTCTGAATGCTGGATCCTGAAAGTGTACCTGTTCTGCAAAGTGGTAGATATAACGTTGCTAAAAACAGAAGCTAGTCTGACAACGAGCAGTGGATTCACTTCTTGCATAATTGAACACAGACCTACTGGAGTCTTTGTGCATAAAATACGGAAAGGCATTCCTTGTGATTGCATATGGAATACACACAATGTTCCCCTTGCAGCCAGGCTTAGATTTCTGGATTTGTTAGTTGGGCACCTTCCCTCTTTAGGCACAGTAGCAACTCTCCAGACAATGTGGCATTTACCAGATTCAATAATATCATATTTGTTTGGCAGAACAAAGTTAGGTCAGAATAGCAGTGAAAGCTGCAGCCCTCTCTCTTCCCACGCCTGCCACTGCATTCCCTTAGGGAAGGGCCGTGGCTCAGTGGCAGAACATCTGCTTGGCATGCAGAAGGTCCCAGGTTCAATCCCCAGCATCTCCAGTTCAAAGGGCCAGGCAGTAGGGGATGGAGGCCAAGGCCTTCATAAGAACATAAAAGGAGCCCTGCTGGATCAGCCAAGCAGTCCATCTAACCCAGCATCCTAAGAGAAGCCATGCTGGATCAGGCCAGTGGCCCATCCAGTTCAATGCTCTGTGCCACACAGTGGCCAGAAATACCAGGTGCCATCAGGAGGTCCAGCAGTGGGGCCAGGACACTAGAAGCCCTCCCACTCTTGCCCCCCCCAGACAAGAATACAGTGCATCACTGCCCCAAACATTGCATTCCCTTTATGCCTTGTGGCTAATAGCCACTGATGGACCTCTGCTCCAGATATTTATCTAATCCTCTCTTGAACCTGTCTATGCTTGTAGTGTCCACCACTTCCTGCGGCAGTGAATTCCAATGTTAATTATTCTTTGGGTGAAGAAGGACTTCCTTTTATCCATTTTAAGCCTACTGCTAATCAATTACATTGAGTGCCCACAAGTTCTTGTATTGTGAGAAAGGGAGAAAATTACTTTTTTTCTACTTCTTTATCCCATGCATAAATTTTGTAAACCTCTATCATGCCACCCCTCAGTTGTTGTTTCTCCAAGCTAAAGAGCCCAAACCTCTTTAAGCTTTCCTCGTAGGGAAGGTGTTCTATCCCCTTAATCGTTTTAGTTGCCCTTGTTTTGTACTTTTTCCAATGTTATAGTATCTTTTTTGAGGTGTGGTGACCAGAACTGTACACAGTATTCCAAATGGGGTCACACCATGGATTTATACAGGAGCATTATGATACTGGCTGATTTGGTTTCAGTTCCCTTCCTAATAACTCCCAGCATCGCATTTGGCTTTTTTTGTTGCTGTTGCACAATGGGTCGACATTTTCAGTGAGTTATTTACCACAACTCCAAGATCTCTCTCCTTGTCAGTCTCTGCCAGTTCAGACCCCATCAACGTGTATTTATAGTTGGGATTTTTGGCTCCAATCTGAATCACTTTGCACTTGGCCACATTGAACCCCATCTGCCATGTTGACACCCACTCACCTAGCCTCAACAGATCCCTCTGGAGTGCCTCACAAACCTCCCTGGTTCTCACCACCCTGAACAACTTCGTGTCATCTGCAGACTTAGTGACTTCACGGCTTACTCCCAACTCCAAATCATTAATGAACAAATTTAAAAGCACTAGTCTCGGTACAGAGCAGTCTTCCCTCTAAGCTGAGTTAGTGTGAGTTAGATCATGGTTTTTTAGCCTCTGGCTCACACATTTTTGTCTTAGCTCAGGAAGGAGGGCTCCAGAGCAAACTAATTGATGCAGTAGCCAAATCACTCACTCACAATTTTAATGCCCATAGCTCACAAAGTAGAATTTTTGCTCACAAGACTCCACAGCTTAGAGGGAGCATTGGTACAGAGCCCTGCAATATCTCACTGCTTACCACCATCCACTGTGAAAACTGCCCATTTATACTCATTCTCTGTTTTCATCCTGTTAATTAACCAGTTTTTAATCGACAAGGGGACTTGTCCCCTTATCCCATGACTACTGAGTTTACTTAGGAGCCTTTGATGAGGAACTTTATCAAAAACTTTCTGGAAATCAAGGTAAACCACATCTATTGGGTCCCCCTTGTCTACAAGTTTGTTTATCCCCTCAAAGACGTCGAACAAGTTAGTCTGACAAAATCTTCCCTTACAGATTCCATGCTGATTCTTCCTCAGTTGCTTTTGTTCATCACTGTGCCTACTAATTCTATCTTTAATAACGGTTTCCACCCACTTACCAGGTATCAACATTAGTCCGACCAAACTGTAATTTCCTGGATCTCCTATGGAACCTTTTTAAAAGATAGCTACTTTTTAAAAGATAGCTACCTTTTTAAAAGATAGCTACTTTCCAGTCCTCAGGAATGGAGGCAGATTTTAATGATAGATTGCATATTTTTGTCGGGAGATCCCAAAGTTCACATTTGAGTTCTTTTAGAAGTCTTGGGTGTATGTCATCTGGGCCTGGTGTCTGCTTTAGGACCTCCTCTCTCGTCACCTCAATCTGACTCAGGTCTTTCAACACCCCTTCTGAAATCGGCAGTTCCGGAGTGGGCAAACACCTCCCATCTTCGACAGTGAAGAAAGAGGCAAAAAATGCATTCAGCTTCTCAGTCATTTCCCTATCATCCTTTAGTAATGCTTTTACTCCTTGGTCATCCAAGGGCCCCACTGCCTCCCTGGCTGGTTTTCTGCTTCTAATGTATTGGAAGTAAGTTTTATTGTTGGTCTTTATGTTTTTTGCAAAATGTTCTTCATAGTCCCTTTTTGCCTGCCTGATCGCCAACTTGCATTTGATTCGCCACAGCTTGTGCTCCCTTTTATTTACCTCACTGGGACTAGCCTTCCACCGCTTAAAGGAATCTTTCTTACCGGTGTTCCCTCTAAGCTGGGTTAGTGTGAGCTAGCTCACGGTTTTTTAGCCTCTGGCTCACACATTTTTGTCTTCGCTCAGGAAGGATGGCTCCAGAGCAAACTAATTGATGCAGCAGCCAAATCGCTCACAAATCACTTCAGTTGTTTTAATAAAGAGTTAGTATATAAATATATCAAATAAATAACTAGGTAAAGGGAGCTAGAACAGGCATGCAGCAAACAGAAAGAGAAGCCGTTGGGGTTGTTGTTGTTCAGTTGCACAGTCGAGTCCGACTCTTCGCACCCCCATGGACCAGATCACGCCAGGCCTTCCGGTCTTCCGCCGTCCTCTGAAGTTGGCTCAATTTCATGTTCGTTGCATCGATGACACTGTCTAACCATCTCATCCTTTGCCGTCCCCGTCTTCTTTGACCTTCAATCTTTCTCCAGTGAGTGCTCCCTTCTCATTTGGTGGCCGAAGTATCTGAGCTTCAGTTTCATTATCTGGCCTTCCAGGGAACAGTCAGGGTTGCTTTCTTTTAGGTTTGACTGATTTGATCTTCTTGCAGTCCAAGGGACTCCCAAGCGTTGGGGGAATCACAGCAAATAAGCCAAGGCTAAGGCTGCCAACTCCAGGACAGGAAGTGCATGGAGATTTGGGGGTGGAGCCTGGGGAGGGCGGGATTTGGGGAGCCCCTTTCCCAAGGAAACTGATTTCTGTCGTCTGGAGATCAGTTGTAATTCCAGGAAATCTCCAGGCCGCAAGTTGACATTACACCAAAATAGATATCACCGTGTACAATAAAGATATGTTTATAGTAAAACAATATTATGCTTTATTCTTTTTCTTTTTATATTTTTGCAATATTGTTGTCTAAATATTAGTATCAAATATTATCAAATATATATTTATATTTATTTATTTATGTTTGGATTTATATCCCGCCCTACCCCCCAAGCTCATGGCGGCTGACAAGGGCACTATGTGCCAAGGTTATAACAATAAAACACATAATATAAAACAATAATTTACAATAAAATATAGTCACAATACAAATTTAACCAAGATGGGTAGATCTTAACCTCCCTAGTAACTTCCTGAGATCTTGTCATCCAATTCCTGCCCGGACACCTCGCTCCCCCCAGTGGGGTCCAGATAGTCATGATGGTAATACAACAGTGGATAGAAGGCGAAGGTGGAATAGTAGTGGCGGCGGCTCCTACTCAAAGGCCTGGCGGAAGAGCTCCGTCTTACAGGCCCTGCGGAACTGAGAAAGGTCCCGCAGGGCCCGGATCTCTTCCGGGAGCCCAAACAATGCATAGAGAAAAATATGTTTCACCCAGACAATACATCGAGTGCAGGTTTACATTCAGACAGGGCCTTGTCAGTAACCCTGTCACTAGCCCCAGGGGACTCTAGTAGTTTACCCATTTCGAATGCATCTTTTTCAAGGACCGTGACATTTATATAAAGGACATAAGGCGCAATAATTTTTCTTTGTGAGCACAAAAGCTCTCAAGATAGCAGCACTGTCTAGGGTCCCATCAGAACCCTTGCGGCAAATGTAATAACCTATCAGGTAGCCGCGGCTAGAGTCCTCTGGGCTAGTGACAAGGCGCTGTCTGAATGTAAACCTGCACTCGATGTATTGTCTGGGTGAAACATATTTTTCTCTATGTATTGTTTGGGTGAAATATATTTTTGATAATATTTGATACCAATATTTAGACAACAGTGTTGAAAAAATATAAAAAGAAAAAGAATAAAGCATAAAATTGTTGAAGGAAATTAATCCTGAAGGAAATTAAATAATTTTTTTTAAAGTACTTTGCAAATTAAAGTGGTTAAGACGCTGAACTGTAGGCTGTGGAAGGTCAGTAGTTCAGCAGTTCGAGACCCGAGTGTGCCACATGACGGCGTGAGGTCCCATCTCTAGTTCCAGCTCCTGCCAACCTAGCAGTTCGAAAGCAAGAAATTGCAAGTAGATAAATAGGTACCACTTCGGTGGGAAGGTAACAGCGTTCCGTGCGCCTTGGTGTTTAGTCATGCCGGCCACATGACCACGGAAATGTCTTCGGGCAGCGCTGGCTCTTCGGCTTTGAAATGGAGATGAGCACCACAACCCTAGAGTCGGATTTGACTGGCTTTCGAGCAAGGGAACCTTTACCTTTACTTTACCTAAACAGTCATAGATTGTCATACCTGACCTGGATGGCGCAGGCTAGCCTGATCTCATCAGATCTCGGAAGCTAAGTAGGGTCAGCCCTGCTTAGTACTTGGATGGGAGACCACCAAGGAAGTCCAGGGTTGCTACGCAGAGGCAGGCAATGGCAAACTACCTCTGAACGTCTCTTGCCTTTAAAACCCTATGGGGTTGCCATAAGTCAGTGGCCACTAAAGCAAAAAAATAAAAAATCATAAGGGGTTTCATCACCGAGTGAGTCCAGTGGGCACCTTGAAGACCAGCAAAGTTTTATTCCAGGTGTAAGCTTTTGTGTGCATGCACACTTCTTCTTGTATCTGAACAAGTGTGCACGCACACGAAAGTTTGTTGTTGTTGTTCAGTCGCACAGTCGAGTCTGACTCTTTGCGACCCCATGGACCAGATCCCGCCAGGCCCTCCTGTCTTCCACCGTCCTCTGAAGTTTGCTCAATTTCATGTTCGTTGCATCTGTGACACTGTCTAACCATCTCATCCTTTGCCGTCCCCGTCTTCTTTGACCTTCAGTCTTTCCCAGCATCAGGGTCTTCTCCAGTGAGTGCTCCCTTCTCATTTGGTGGCCAAAGTATTTGAGCTTCAGTTTCATTATCTGGCCTTCCAGGGAACAGTCGGGGTTGATTTCTTTTAGGATTGACTGATTTGATCTCCTTGCAGTCCAAGGGACTCTCAAGAGTCTTCTCCAGCACCATAGAATCTATTCTTCGGCGCTCAGCCTTCCTTATAGTCCAACTCTCGCAGCCATACATGACTACTGGGAATACCATTGCTTTGACCATGCGGACTTTTGTTGGCAGGGTGATGTCTCTACTTTTTATCATGCTGTTTAGGTTCGCCATCGCTTTCCTCCCAAGGAGCAGGCGTCTTTTAATTTCATGGCTGCTGTCACAGTCTGCGGTGATCTGGGATCCCGGGAACGTGAAGTCTGTCACTACTTCCACGACTTCCCCTTCTATTTGCCAAGGAGTGATGGGGCCGGATGCCATGATCTTAGTTTTTTTGATGTTGAGCTTCAAGCCCACTTTTGCGCTCTCCTCTTTTACTCTGAGCAAGAGGCTCTTTAGATCCTTTTCACTTTCAGCCATTAGAGTGGTATCATCTGCATATCTGAGGTTGTTGATCTTTTCCCCAGCAATCTTAATTCCCGCTTGTGATTCATCCAGGCCAGCATTTCGCATGATGTACTCTGCATATATATTAAATAAGCAAGGTGACAATATACATCCTTGTCGTACTCCTTTTCCTATGCTAAACCAATCAGTTGTTCCATATCCGGTTCTAACTGTCACTTCTTGACCCTTATACAGGTTTCTCAAGAGACATGTGAGTTTATACCCAGAATAAAACTTTATTGGTCTTAAAGGTGTCCACTGGACTCAAACTATTATGCTGCTTCAGACCAACACGGCTATCATCTGTCTTCACCATCAAGTGTTTGAGTCACATGCAACTCTTCTGCAGACCAGCAAAATGAAATGGGACGTTAGCCCGACAGGATAGAAGTTGCTTCCAGGGAGACAGAAGAAGGGGGTCTCTTGTTGGGTCTAGTCTATCAGAGCTTTTTAGTTCAAAATTATCTCTTTCTTTTTTAAAAAAAAAGTTATAATTTTTATTTAAGAATTGAATAACAATACAGGGTAAGTACAACAAAAATCTGCAGATGAAGTACAAAAATAGGTTAGCAAAAACATTAATGCTTAACTATGTCCAGGCTGAAGACGCCAAAGAACTATATTACACACTACAAAACATCTCTTAAGGCAACAATCGTATAATAAATACATATCTTTATAGGCAAATTTTAAATCATTGTTCTGAAAGTAACCAGATATTATCTTAGATCTAAGCCAAATAATGTTTCAGGTTCAAGTTTCAAAAGTATATAATTGATTTGTATAAAGGATTTGCTGGAATTACATCAGATTCAACCATATAGTTGATGAGTGAATACCAGGATGCTATACATTTGTCTTCAAATTTGCTGGAGGATAGACTGAGTGTGCCAAGTGATCAGGGGTCATTTCGTAGAAAAAGAGGTGCAGGAGCTCATTAGCATAACTCATTAGCATGACTTATTTGCATATGTCACACCCCCTGACATCACCGGAAGTGTGTCAGAAGGCAACAGTGGACTGTTTTAGATTGCTAGCTATTGGAGGGGGGGGGACGAGCAGATCTGTCCTCGCAGAGGAGGGAGAGCTTGTACCTGAACAAAACTTGGTCTTAATGGTGCCCCTGGACTGTTTTGGGCTGGGGGGCCGGGGGGAGCTCTGCAACTTACCTGGCTGCTTCTTGCTCTGACTGAGGGCTGCTGGGAGCAGGGGGTGGGACTTGTTGCATGTGCCCGCCCCCTGGGTTCTTTACTGCCGGAGCTCCGCTCCTGTGCGCTCCTGCAAGGAATGACCCCTGCAAGTGATATTTTTTACATAATGAAGTGGTCCCAAATACAATTTTGCCAGGATTTGGATCATGGGAGGAAGTCTGTCTAGCCATGCGGCGGCTATGGCATTTCTGGCTATGGCTAACAAAGTGTGGATCCGGACAGTCTTACTCTTGTAGCCCTGTGGATCTGACCAATTGTTCAGGAGTAGTGTTTCTGGTAAAAGAAAAGGCATATGTATATTTGTAAACAAGGAGATATGTTGTGATATTTGAGGCCAGAATGAATTATCTCTTTCGACAGGCCCTTGGTGGAAAGGCCCACGCCTCCCTGTGTGGGGCCCCTACACCTTCTGAGCGACCATTGACATTCACTCTCGTTTCGACATCCAACAGGGTGGTCAAGTTCCGTCGCACAGGGGAAAGTTCCCGGTCTGAGGAGGATGCCGTCTCGGGTGAGCACGAAGTCCAGATCGAGGGAGTCCAGACGGCGTTAGAGCGCGTGGAGCTGGAAGATGGCGGGACGGTGCCAAAGGAGTTTGCCAATCCAACGGACGGTGAGTGGAGGGTACCTGCAGCCAGGCTTGAGAAAGGAGCAAGATATTCAGTTGCTTTAAAAAAATGTATATAAAGGTGAAGATTTTGAATTTAGATCACAAGAAGTCCAGGAAGACTTTGTTCCGAGGAAGATATTAGCTCCTAACTGTAATGGTGGCTTAGAAAATGAATGGTGAGGAGAGACAGTAGAAAAGAGCAAGAGTCAGAGGTCATTTCGGGGGGGGGATCGCGGGGGATCGCAGTTCCCCCGGGTGAGGTATGGGGGGGCGGGGCACATGATGAAGCCCCTCTTTTTCTATGAAACGACCCCTGGCAAGAGTCCAGTAGCACCTTAAAGACTAACAAAATATGTGGCAGGGTATCTGTAGAAGTGATGAGTGACTCACAAAAGCTCTTCCCCTGCCACAAATTTTGTTAGTTTTTAAGGTTCTCCTGGACTCTGGCTCTAGTCTGCTACAGACAGACTAACACGGCTGCCCATCTTGTGAGGAGGGACGTCTTGCCTGCACCACAAATCCCCTGGTGGCCTTGGGAAAGCCCCTGTTCCCCGGCCTCAGTTCTCCCATCTGCAATATGGGGCTCATAATATTGTCCTATTGTCCAGGGCTGTCATAAGGATTACAGCAGCATATATGTGGACCTTTGAAAATGGTATACAAATGTTGCGTTTTTATTATCATGTGAGCTGGTTTTTGGTGTAGTGATTAAGTGCGCAGACTCTGATCTGGGAGAACTGGGTTTGATTCCCCACTCCTCCACGTGCACCTGACTGGATGACCTTGGGCAAGGCGTAGTTCTGATAAGAGCTGTCCTTGAAAAAGAGCCATTTCTGTCAAGAGCTCTCTCAGCCCCACCTACCTCACAGGGTGTCTGTTGTGGGGAGGGGAAGGGAAAGGAGCTTGTAAGCCACTCTGAGACTCCGAGTGAAGGGCGGGGTATAAATCCAATCTCTTCTTCTTCCTCCTCTGGAGACACAACAACAGGGCACAGAGGCCGAGGCCTGAGAGCCAGTGTGGTGTAGTGGTTAAGTGTGCGGACTCTAATCCCCATATATACCCCCAAGAGCACTGCGATCGGGGAATCTCCATCGCCTGGAAATTCCAGGTCCCCGAGGAGTGAAGTTGGCCCAAACCAGGGCTAGGGCGTTTTCGGTGGCGGCTCCCACCTGGTAGAATGAGCTCCCGGAGGAGATCAGGGCCCTGCAGGACCTGGTGCAGTTCCGCAGGGCCTGCAAGACGGAGCTCTTCCGCCAGGCCTTTGAGGGGGAGCCGCCGCCGCCACTATTCCACCAATGAGGGTCCAACCATCTACCTCATAGGGTATGGGTAGATGTCGCCCAACAGTGCCGGGGAACACCTCTCCTGGCGCTCATGCCCATGCTATGAAGAACTTGGCTGCCAGTGTGGGACGTCGCACATCTTGGTTTCATGTAGATTATCAGAGCACCAAATTTTTATGTAAGATACATTGTTTTATTATGCTGGATTATACTGGGTTTGTTGTATGTATATTTTAACTTCGGCATGGCCGTCTGTTAGCCGCCCTGAGCTGTTGGATGGGGCGGGGTATAAATCCCAAAAATAAATAAATAAATAATCTGGGAGAGCCGGGTTTGATTCCCCACTCCTCCACTTGCACCTGCTGGATGACCTTGGGCAAGCCATAGTTCTGATAAGAGCTGTTCTTCAAAGAGAGCAGTTTCTGAAGAGCTCTCTCAGCCCTGCCCACCTCACAGGGTGTCTGTTGTGGGGAAGGAAAGGGAGAGGAGTTTGTAAGCTGCTCTGAGACACCTTTGGGTAGTGAAGGGCGGGGGATAAATCCAATCTCTTCTTCTTCTTCTTCAATGTCAGCTTTGAACCTTTGAAATTTGGGTCTTCCGGCCTTCTACTGACCAGCTTTGGTTGGGCATTCAGTGTCCTTGTTCAGGTGATGCTCCAACCAGTCTTCCCTCTCAGCTGAGTGAGTGTGGGCTCGCTCACAGTTTTTTTAGCCTCCGGCTCACACATTTCTGTCTTTGCTCAGGAAGGACAGCTCCAGAGCAAACTAATTTATGCAGCAGCCAAAACACCTGTTCACCACTTTAATACCAGTAGCTCACAAAGTAGAATTTATGCTCACAGGACTCCCTAGCTTAGAGGGAGCAGTAGCTCCAACCTGTCCACCTGTTGCGGACTTCTGGGGGGGCCTTGATTCTGCGACGACTTGATGTCAGTGAGTGTGTAGAATCAATTAGCCAAGTACACCCTCGCTTCAGGCACGGAAGATTATTCGTAGCTGCTGTAGCAGGCAGCTCAACGCCCTTAACTAGAGTGTTTGATTCTTCTCCAGATACTTTTATGGTGGAGGATGCGGTGGAAGCCATCGGATTTGGCAAGTTCCAGTGGAAGCTCTCCATCCTGACGGGCTTAGCATGGGCAAGTAGAACAGACCAACGGTCAAAGTCAGGGCTGGGCTACGGATTGCGGGGTGTGGTGGGCCCCTCCCAGCCCTCCCAGCCCACCCACCCCCATGCTTCCTTGTCTCCCCAAGTAAATAAGGGGAGACCTTAACCCAAAAGAGAACTCCTCCCCCCCCATTCGTTCTCCAGCTGACGCTCCCGGTAACCGTTTCTTCCTTCCCGCTCTCCTAGATGGCTGACGCCATGGAAATGATGATTCTGAGCATCTTAGCGCCCCAGCTTCATTGTGAGTGGCGATTACCCACCTGGCAGGTTGCATTGCTCACTTCGGTAGGAAAATAGCAGACAGCACCTGTATTCTGTAAGGTTTTTTCGACTTCTTGCTGTAGGTTGTTCACAGAGCAAAAAAACCACCATTCATTCCAGCGAGTGCACTGGTTTGGGGACAGAGGCTGGGAACCTCTCTTGGTCTCCCTCCTGCCATCTCCCTCCCTCCCTCTCTCTCCCTCCTTCTCTCTGTCTCTCTCCTTCCCTCCCTCCCTCTGTCTCTCTCCTTCCCTCCCTCCCTCTGTCTCCCTCCCTCCCTCTCTCTCCCTCCCTCCCTCTGTCTCTCTCCTTCCATCCCACCCTCTGTCTCCCTCCCTCCCTCTGTCTCCCTCCCTCTCTCTGTCTCTCTCCTTCCATCCCTCCCTCTGTCTCCCTCCCTCCCTCTGTCTCCCTCCCTCTCTCTGTCTCTCTCCTTCCATCCCTCCCTCTGTCTCCCTCCCTCCCTCTGTCTCCCTCCCTCTCTCTGTCTCTCTCCTTCCATCCCTCCCTCTGTCTCCCTCCCTCCCTCTGTCTCTCTCCTTCCA
>NW_015167526.1:1078427-1147539 GCF_001447785.1 Gekko japonicus
CCTCTCTCTCCCTCCCTCCCTCTCTCCCTCTCCCTCCCTCCCTCCCTCTGTCTCCCTCCCTCCCTCTGTCTCCCTCCCTCTCTCTGTCTCTCTCCTTCCATCCCTCCCTCTGTCTCCCTCCCTCCCTCCCTCTGTCTCTCTCCCTCCCTCCCTCCATCTCTGTTGATTAAGACAAAGCGGTTTGGTCACGGTTTCCATGTTACTCATCAATGGGGTTATTTTCTTTATTCGTTTATTTTCTTTCAATTTTTCCCCAGGCTGCCTTTCCACCCAGCTTAGAGTCCCCAAGGGGGCAAACAGCCAAAAAGATAAAAACAACTTCAAAAAGTATATACAGAACAAATTAAAACAAGTAAGCCAAACAAATAAATGGGAAGGAGCATCAGTCAGGGAAGAAGTGCCGGGCATAAAAGTCGCCACCCACGGGCAGAAGATAATGATAGAGGGGGCAGGCTGCTCTCCCTGGGGCGAGAACTGCATATTTGGGGGCCATGACAGAGAAGGCCCTTTCTTGGATTGCCACCCCTCTAGCTTCAGGTGGTGGTGGAGGAACCCAAAGGAGGTCCCCTGAAGATGACCTCAGTGGTTGGGTGCCTTCATATGGAAGGAGATGGTCCTGAAGGTATGCCAGCCTCAAGCCATGCAGTGCTTCAAAGGTCGACACCCGTACCTTGAATTAGGCCCCCAATTAAGTAGGAGCCAAGGTAGGTGGAACAAGACTGGAGAGATATGGGCCCTATGACCCACTCTAGTCAGCCCTCTGGCCACTGCATTCTGTACCAATAGCGGCTTCTAGACACTCTTCAAGGGCAGCCCTAAGGGGAGTGCCTTGCAGTAGTCTAACCTAGATGTTACCGAGACCTGCAGCACAGTGGCAGGATCTTTTCCCTCCCCCCAGAAAACGCTGCAAGTGGCTCATCAGGTGAAGTTGGTGGAAGGTGTCTGCCACCTGCTATTCCAACGGGAGACCCGGGTTCAGCAGCACCCCCAGTTTACAAACCTGTTCCTTTAGGGGGGAGCGCGACTCCATCTGGAACAGGAGACATCTCAGCTCGTGGGTCAGCCCTTCTGCCTGCCAGTAGCACCTCCGTTTGACTGAGATGACGTTTCAGCTTATTTGCTCTCACCCATCCCAAAAATGCCTCTGGGCGCTGGTTCACTGTCTGTTTCTCCTTTAGACAACTTCCCTGCAGGGGCCCAGTTGCAGAGGTTTGCTTGAAGGTTTATGGAAACTCAGTTGCTTTTTTTGGGTAAAATCCCCTTGGCCGGCGTTTCCATCGTGATCAACCCAAGAGGCAGAAGAACCAACTGGCTTAATTCTGGTGGCCTCGATGCACCATGTCCTGGTACCCTCATGGGGCTATGTAGATACTTCATGAAGACACAGGAGTGCCCTCTAATTCCACCAGGCCACTGGGCTGGCCGTGAACACACAAATACACAGCTGGACTCTTCAGGATGGATCCCATGGATCTGTTCCACCAAGAGCAAGACACTTCATTTGCCAGAGGAAAGTGCCACATTATAAATGGATCTTTGGTAGTTCAGTGTCCTGGCCCCACTGGTGGACCTCCTGATGGCACCTGGTATTTCTGGCCACTGTGTGACACAGAGTGTTGGACCGGATGGGCCTTTGGCCTGATCCAATACTGGCATCTCTTATGTTCTTATGTTAAAAGTTAGTAGCACAAAAATGATTGAGGTTGGGTTTCTCCTGACAATTCAGATATTGGGGCACCCTTGGGGTATAGATATAATGCCCTCCCCCTAAAGTTCAATAATAAACTTGAGTGGCCACCTCCAGAATCTTGTCATATCAACCTGTCCAACGAAAGCACTTCTTTGCAAAAACATGGCTTCAGATTCAGATGTTTATATTAAATCCCTGGTTTGAGAGTCCATTGAAGTGTGTGTGTGGGGGAGGATGATTCCTTTCTGTCGAAGCTTTGCTTCTGAATGTAACAAAATATCCTCCTTTTATTTACCACAGGTTGTTTTTGTGGGCATGATGTCCAGTTCCACCCTCTGGGGAAATATCTCAGACCAGTATGGAAGAAAAACAGTAAGTCTCTGGGATTCCCTGGAAACCTTGCTAGCCAGATGCCTTCGGATTGGCAGGCCCTCGTGGCCAAGGGAAGGGTCTTAGATCAGGGAGACTTTAAAAAACACACACCTTTTTATTGCAATATTAAACAGTATTACAGAATATCAAAATCAGTGCAACTAGTATGTATACAAAAAGTAGACTTTGTAAAGAACAGAGTGTCCAACTATGTCAGTGTTACAAGAGAGTACGGCCTTTTGGAACATATTACAACACCAGTTAGTAGCTAGCAATAAAGCTCTGCATACCATATTATAACATAACCTAACATACAATCGTGAAATCATCAGTTTGGAAATGTCTCCATTTGTCATTCTGGAGATGGAATTAAAATGTCTTAGGATCATGTTTTTAAAAGTAAATCAGTGGTCTGTATAAAGAGTTTACTGGAATTATGTCAGCCTCTGCCATATATTTGATGAGTGGGTACCAACTTGCTGTGGATTTTTCTCTGAGTTTGCATAAGGTAAAGTTGAGTGCATTAAGTGATATTTTGCACATGATGAAATGGTCCCGTATGTGGTTTTGCTCGGATTGGACCATCGGGGGAGACTTATTAATCCAATTTGCAGCTATGGTGTTCCTAGCTACAGCCAGTAAAGTGTGAATGAGTTCTGTTCTGTGTTTGTTTCTGTGGGGATCTGTCCAATTATTCAGGAGTAGTATTTCAGGCAAGAGAGGAAGATGTACATTTGTGATCAAACATATATGGTGGGTTATTTGAGACCAGAATTGTTGTATGTGTCAGCATGTCCACCAGCAGTGGAGAAAGTCTGCTATCTGTCCACAGGTTTTTTTCTGCAGAAGGGATCTGTGTCTTTCTTAATATGGTGTAGGGGTGCAGGTGGCAGGTACCAACCAGTGTTCTCTCTAAGCTGAGTTAGTGTGAGCTAGCTCACAGTTTTTTAGCCTCCAGCTCACATATTTTTGTCTGAGCTCAGGAAGGAGGGCTCCAGAGCAAACTAATTTATGCAGGAGCCAAATCGCTCGCTCACAACTTTAATGCCAGTAGCTCACAAAGTAGAATTTTTGCTCACAGGACCCTACAGCTTAGAGGGAACATTGGAACTTGTTAGAATTTTGAAGTTTTGGGATCTTATGTTGAAAATTGCAGAGGAGAGGTTAGGGGAAGCCCATACACATTCCCAGGCGTCTTCCGTTAGCCAATTCCCACAGTCCTTAAGCCACAATTTGAGACATTTTAAGGATTGTTTGTCATCCAAGGTATTCAAGAGTTTATAGATTTTGGACACTAGGCCTGTTGGATGGGTCGCCATGTTCTTTAGAAGCTGTTCAAAACGCGTCCAGGGCCTTTTCAGAGTTTCCATGAGTTGAGGAGACTCTATCATATGTTTGATTTGTAGATATTGAAACCACATTATCCGTCCCCCCAGTTTTTGTTCTAATTGTGTTTTCTCCAGGAGTTTATTGTTTTGCATCATGTGTAATTCCAGCAATGCGCCAGGAGTTGTATAGAGATTGTCACATACAGGCTGGAATCAGGGTTGATTCAAAAATGATAATGGTATGGAGATTGAGGGAGCTAATCTATCTTTGTATTTGTACCGGATTTTGAAGGAGGCTTTCAAGTATCTGTTTTCCTGCCGGATTAGCGGTTTAGATAAAATCGGATTCCAGAATGTATCAAGGAGGGTGCATGGGAGTAAATAATGACCTTGGATCTGCACCCATTCAAGTTGGGGTAGGAAGAGTGCCCGAAGTGTAGCAGCTTCGTAGTGACTGCTGAGGCTGGGTGGATCTAAACCAGATCAGGGAGACTTGGATTCCCAACTTTGTCATCCACTCACTGGGTCTTCTCTCTAGAAGACAGGTTCACATGAGCCACCTGAAGCATTTGTCTCTCGCAACTGGTGTGCGCATGACAAGAAAAGAACAGCAGTTCTCAGTGCACAAGTATCAGGTTTCTGACATGCGGGAAACAAAGAATAATAGAATCGGAGAATCATCGAGCTGGAAGGGACCTCCAGGGTCATCTAGCCCAACCCCCTTCCGACTCTGTGATTCTATGATTATCACCTGGTGCTCCAAAAAAGAAGGGGGGTGGGTTAAGGGACACTGCTTTGCATGCTTTCTCTCTCTCTCTCTCTCCCCCTAAGGGCTTTCTCTCCTATCTTTGTTCTCTGCAGGGGTTGAAGATCAGTGTGCTGTGGACCTTATATTATGGGATCCTCAGTGGATTTGCACCCATTTACAACTGGATCTTGGTGCTGAGGGGCTTGGTGGGCTTTGGCATCGGAGGAGTGCCTCAGTCGTAAGTAAACTCCCCCGTCGCTCTTCTGCACTCCCGTCGCTCTTCCCTCTCCTGCAAAGCTGAGCAGCTCCCCATAAGGCCGGAAGGAGGCCATAAGAAGAGCTCTGGCGGATCAGACTGGCTGTCCCTCTGGAGGGCCGACAACAGGGCACAAAGGCTGAGGCCTTCCCTCGATGTCATCGCCTACTGGCACCGAGACTCAGAGGTGTTACTGCTTCCGAATGCGGAGGTTCCCTTTAGTCCCCACTTTCCTGTGCTAAAGGTAAAGGTCAAGGTTTCCCTTGCCCGAAAGCCAGTCGAGTCCGACTCTAGGGTTGCGGTGCTCATCTCCATTTCAAAGCCGAAGAGCCAGCGCTGTCCGAAGACGTTTCCGTGGTCATGTGGCCGGCATGACTAAACACCAAGGCGCATGGAACGCTGTTCCCTTCCCACCGAAGTGGTACCTATTTATCTACTTGCAATTTCTTGCTTTCGAACTGCTAGGTTGGCAGGAGCTGGAACTAGAGACGGGAGCTCACTCCGTCATGCGGCACACTCGGGTCTCGAACTGCTGAACTACCGACCTTCCACAGCCTGCAGTTCAGCGTCTTAACCACTTGAGCCACCGCAGCTCCTTTCCTGTGCTACTTAAGAACTATTTCCCAGCACCTAGGTCAGGGCCGCTGTCATCCGTGCAAGGTACAGAGGCCTTTCCCCTCCTCCAGAGCAATGCTGCCTCTAAGCAGTAGAATGTGACAGAGTGTTGGACTAGATGGGCCATTGGCTTCTCTCGTGTTCTTACGTTCTAGTCTGAGAGCCAGTTTGGTGTAGTGATTAAGTGTGCGGACTCTAATTTGGGAGAACCGGGTTTGATTCCCCACTCCTCCACTTGCACCTGCTGATGTGACCTTGGGTCAGTCACAAGCTCTGGCACAGCTGTCCTTGAAAAAGAGCAGTTTCTGTCAGAGCTCTCTCAGCCCCACCCACCTCACAGGGAGTCTGTTGTGGGGAGGGGAAGGGAAAGGAGTTTGTAAGCCGCTCTGAGACTCCGAGTGAAGGGCGGGGTATAAATCCAATCTCTTCTTCTTCTTCTTCTTGTGAGCAAAAATTCTACTTTGTGAGCTACTGTCATTAAAGTTGTGAGTGAGCGGTTTGGCTGCTGCATCAATTAGTTTGCTCTGGAGTCTTCCTTCCTGAGCTAAAACAAAAATGTGTACGCCAGAGGCTAAAGGACTGTGAGCTGGCTCACACTGACTCAGCTTAGAGGGAACACTGCTCCAGAGTAGTGCTGGGTCAGGCGGCCTTTTGCTGCTGATCTCAATCCGGACTCAGGGCTGAGTTCAGTGGTGGTTGCGTGGACGCATGTGGGTTAGAACCAGTGTTCCCTCTAAGCTGAGTTAGTGTGAGCTAGCTCACAGTTTTTTAGCCTCCGGCTCGCCCATTTTTGTCTTAGCTCAGGAAGGGATGGCTCCAGAGCAAACTAACATATGCAGTAGCCAAATTGCTCGCCAGGAGCTCAGAAAGTAGAATTTTTGCTCACAAGACTCCACAGCTTAGAGGGAACATTGGTTAGAACCCTGCCATCTTTCCCCTCACCTCCTCTGAAACGAAATCTGTAGCTCAGATACCATTTCCCCCCCCTGGCAGTTCAGGCTTTTCGGGGTTACTTTAACTACCCTGCAAAGGAACTCAGCTGACTTCAGGAAGGTTAGTTTTTCCACAGTCAACCTTAACAGCACGGATCAGAACATCCCTGGGATGTCAAACAGAACCAGAATGGAAGTCAAGACCAATTTTGTCCAGATCACAGGAGGTGGTAGTTCCGCTATATTCTGCTATGGGCAGGCCTCACCTGGAGTACTGCATCCAGTTTTAGGCACCACATTTTAGGAAGGATGTTGACAAGCTTGAGTGTGTCCAGAAGAGAGCAACCAGGATGGTGGGAGGGTTGGAATCCAAGTCTTATGAGGAAAGGCTGAAAGAGTTGGGTTTGTTTAGCCTGGGAAAGAGAAGGCTTAGAGGGGACATGATTGCAGTCTTCCAGTATCTGAAGGGCTGTCATGTAGAAGATGGAGCAGATCAATTCTCTCTTGCTCCAGATTGCAAGACTAGGTCTAATGGGTGGGAATGACAAGGGAGTCGATACCGGCTGAATATCAGGAGTAACTTCCTAACTGTCAGAGTGGTTGAGCAGTGGAGCAGACTGCCTCGGGAGGTGGTGGATGCTCCTTCGCTGGACGTTTCCAAGCGAAGGCTGGACAACCATCTTTCGGGTATCCTGTAGGGCCATCTTTCGGCTCTGCTCCTGCGGAGTGCAGG
Source organism: Gekko japonicus (assembly GCF_001447785.1). Lineage (NCBI taxonomy): Eukaryota > Metazoa > Chordata > Lepidosauria > Squamata > Gekkonidae > Gekko > Gekko japonicus. The sequence goes on from NW_015167526.1 coordinate 1,085,102, forward strand.
GGGCTGGACTAGATGACCTGCAAGGTTCCTTCCAACTCTAACATTCTATGATTCTGTGATTCAATCTCCAAAGTTCAAAGAAGGAAAATCAGCTCTAAAATAAGTGGTTAACTAGTGGAAAGGGAAGGGCTTGGTAGACACAAAAGCTGCACCCATCTAGCACGCACGCCCCCCCCCCCTTTATTTCTGTTCTGGTCAGCATAAGCATTCTGCCTCCACCCCCTCCTCGATTAAGCTTATTAAACATTGATGTTCTGGGTCCGCAGTGAGGCTATTCCAATGCAATTTGAGCCTGCCCAGAATCTGTGGCTAATGGGTTTGGATTAAAAAAAAAAATCATTATCCACTGGCCACTCATGTTTTTCCTAGAGCTGTTCCCAGGGAAATGGAGGCGAAGCTTTCAGGGCTGCTACACAGCTGAGATGGATTCCCCTCTTCTCCACACACTCAACAGGGAATTCCACCAGTCTGCTACCAGCCAGCCTGGACTGGATATAACCTCTCGACATGTATGGGCTTATCGATCGCTACTGACTGCATCGTGTTCACCTTGATGGATTGAGTCATGTGGGGTCTCTCTGTTCCCTGAAAATGTTCCTCAGCCATTCATGTTTATCTTGTAAAAACAGTTCCAGGGGGCAGCTATGTTGAGCAGCTCGATTTGAGCCCCAGAAGCGCCTTAGAGACCCACAAGTTTTAGGGTGTGAGCTTTTAAGGGCCAAAGGCAATGCTCCCTCGAAACTGTGGAGTCCTGTGAGCAACAATCCTACTTTGTGAGCTCCTGGCATTGAAGTGGTGAGCGAGCGATTTGGCTGCTGCATAAATTAGTTTGCTCTGGAGCCACATCCTTCCTGAGCCAAGACAAAAATGTGTGAGCCGGAGGCTAAGCGACTGTGAGCTAGCTCCCACAAACTCAGCTTAGAGGGAACATTGGTCAAAGCTCCCTTCGTCAGTCCGATATTGCTTGATTTCCCCCTCCTCCTTCAATGTGTTCCTCTGTGTTCTTGTTCTCTTCAGGGTGACTTTATACGCAGAATTCCTTCCGATGAAAGCCAGAGCAAAATGCATTCTGCTTATCGAGGTAGGTGGCCTTTGGTCAACCTAGAAAGCGCCCCCTGGTGGTTCCAACATTCAGGTCGTGATCAGATGCTTATTTTGGGTGGGTGCCCTGACTGGGGCAGCGCAGGGGTGGATTGGCCATTAAAGCCAGTTTGACGTAGTGGCTAAGTGCGCAGACTCTAATCTGGGAGAACCGGGTTTGATTCCCCACTTTTCCACTTGCACCTGCTGGATGACCTTGGGCAAGCCACAGTTCTGTCAGAGCTGTCCTTGAAAAAGAGCAGTTTCTGTCAGAGTTCTCTCATCCCCACCGATCTCACAGGGTGTCTGTTGTGGGGAGAGGAAGGGAAAGGAGTTTGTAAGCTGCTCTGAGACTCCAAGTGAAGGGCGGGGGATAAATCCCATCTCTTCTTCTTTCTTCTCCTCCTCCTCTTCGTCTTCTTCTTCCTCCTCCTCCTCCTCTTCTTCTTCTGCCACTGGGAAAACGTCTAGTGGGCTGATGGCTTGGGAAGCCACCTCCCCTTGCCCAGGGTTGCCCTGGCCCCAAGCAAGGTGGCATTCACCTTACACAGGGTGGCCCTGCACCAGATGGGCAGGAGTTCTTGCCAAGAGCCACAGCCCCGGCCTCAGATGAGACGGCTGGGCAAAAGCTGACAGCCTTCAGCCTGTGTGGGGCAGGTGCCTCCCTCTGCCTTTATCGGGGGGGGGGGGAGGCTGCAGATGGGGCCCTTTTCCAAGTCCATTTTTATTTTTTACCTTTTTATTTATTGGATTTATACCCCGCCCTCCCCGCCAACGCAGGCTCAGGGCGGCTTTCGTAAAAGCATTAAAACAGTTTAAAACACACAAAATCTAAAGTGCAACGCATATATTTCCTATGTGACAGCAGTCATAATCCCATATTTTCTTAGCAGGAGTCAGTTAGTACAGACTTAGGTGATACAAACAACCCCAGGGAGGCTCCAACTTGTCCAGATGTTAAGTGTGGTTGAATGCCTGGCGGAAGAGCTCCGTCTCGCAGGTCCTACGGAATTAAAATAAACTCTGCAGGGCCCCGGTGTCCTCAGGGAGCTCGTTCCACCAGCGTGGTGCTGCCCCTGAAAAGGCCCTGGCCCTCGTCACAGCCAGCCTGGCTTCTCTAAGGCCTGGGACGGCCAGACGGTTTTGGGACCCTGATTGTAGTGCTCTCTGGGGAACATGTGGGGAAATGCAGTCCTTCAGTTATGCAGGCCCCTGACCGTATAGGGCTTTATAGGTAAGCACCAGCACCTTGAAGCGAATTCAATATGCTATAGGCAGCCAGTGCAATGCCTTCAGCGCAGGCGGGATGTGTCCTCGTGGCGCCCTGCAGCCCCTGCACCAGCTGCAGCTTCCGCATTTGGGACAAGGGCACCCCCATGCAGAGAGCATTGCAGTAGTCTAATCCTCCCTGGGGTAGCACAAGGCTGAATTCCCACGTGCCACTTCCCTTTATATGCTCCCACTATGGGTGAATGTTTGTGAACAGAGACAGACTGGGACGTTAAAGCAACCTTGGAACCAGCTGAACCAAACAGCCCCTGCAGTGACCCACGGATCCTCCCTGGGGCCCAAATGTGAGTCAAGCAGCCCCTGGGCCGCTCCTGGCTGCACAGGGGTCGCTTGGTCCAGCTTTGCCCTTGGCTACTAGAGGCCCTCCAAGGCAGCAGTCCACCAGGAACTTTCTCAGTGGGTCAAAGAGCCAGTCCACCCCCTGTGTTTTCACTGTGCCTGTTCAATTGAACTTGAATTATGGGCACTGTAGTGTATTCAAAGCTGCCTTGAATGCACGATAGGTTGTGAAACATCTAATTGAAGTGTAATGTAAAGCTTCTCCTGGGCTAGGATCCAAATCCATCCAATCGTGTTACTAGCCCAGGAAGCACCTAACCAATCACTTTCAAACAAGCTCCCTGAGCGGGAACATCCGTGATTGGTTCGTATGCGAACAACCTTATTGGTTGGTATTTGTACAGTGGGTGTGGCTACATTAGCCGGGAAAGTTTAAAAGCAGGACAGCTGCAATGTAAAGGCTGTTCTGGCTTTCGGATGTTGATCCGTGTTGGAGTTGTGTTCGAGTTGAAGAATGAAGTTGTGTTTTTGCTGAATCACTCTCCGACTGCTTTGTTAAGTGAACGGCTAACAGGCACACTCCAGCTTTCTTGTGCTTTCCTTGGATGTGAGATCGGGGTCCCAACTGGGCCTCATCACATGACCATCGGAGTCGGTGAATTCCAGTTATTCAAACAAAACAAATCCAGTTCCGGGGGCCATAAGGTGTGAAGCGACAGACTGGTCACTCCTGTCTCGCAGAGTGCGGAAGGCCCAAGATTCAGATGTTCAGAGGAGAGGTTGATTTTTATTTCACTTGCTCCAACAAACAACCTGTCTCTCTTTCCTCTGAGAGCCAGTCTGGTGTAGCGGTTAAGCGCTCGGACTCTAATCTGGGAGCGCCGGGTTTGATTCCCCACTCCTCCACTCACAGCTGCTGGATGACCTTGGGCAAGCCGTAGTTCTGATAAGAGCTGTTCTTGAAAAAGAGCAGTTTCTGTCAGAGCTCTCTCAGCCCCACCTACCTCACAGGGTGTCTGTTGTGGGGAGGGGGAGGGAGAGGAGTTTGAAAGCCGCTCTGAGACTCCCTTGGGTAGTGAAGGGTGGGGTAAAAATCCAATCTCCTCCTCTTCTTCTTCTTCTTCTTCCTCCTTCACCGGCAGGTCTTCTGGGCCATCGGGTCAGTCTTTGAGGTCCTCCTGGCCGTGTTTGTGATGCCCACCCTGGGCTGGCGCTGGCTGCTGATTCTCTCGGCCCTCCCTCTGCTGTTGTTTGCCATCTTGTGTTTCGTAGGTATTCTCTCGCTGGGAAGGAAACTGGTTTGCATTAGTCACATCTGCATAGTGTTGTTTGGTGTCGTGGTGAAGTGTGTGTGCTCTAATCTGGGAGAACCGGGTTTGATTCCCCGCGCCTCCACTCGCAGCTGCTGGATGACCTTGGGCAAGCCGTAGTTCTGTCAGAGCCGTTCTTGAAAAAGAGCAGTTTCTGTCAGAGCTCTCTCAGCCCCACCGACCTCCCAGGGCATCTGTCTGTTGTGGGGAGGGGAAGGGAGAGGAGTTTGTCAGCCGCTCTGAGACTCCTCTGGGTAGTAAAGGGCGGGGTATAAATCCAATCTCCTCCTCATCCTCATCCTCTTCTTCTCCTTCTCCTCCTACTCTCCTCCTCCTCCTTCTCCTTCTCCTCCTCCACCTCTTCCTCCTTCTCCTTCTCCTCCTTCTTCTCCTCCACCTCTTCCTCCTTCTCTTCCTCTGCCTCCTTCTCCTCCTCCTCCTTCTTCTCCTTCTCCTCTTCTTCTCCTCCTTCTCCTCCTTCTCCTCCTCCTCCTCCTCCTCCTCCTCCTCCTCCTTTTCTTCCTCCTCCTTCTTCTTGTTTGTTTGTTTGTTTGTTTTGACCTTTGTCCATGGACTTCCTTCCCTCCCCTCAGTGGCTGCCGGAAAGCGCAAGGTACGATGTCCTGTCGGGGAACCAGGAAAAGGCCATCGCCACGCTGAAGAGGATCGCCAGTGAGAACGGGGCTCCAATGCCTCTCGGCAAACTGATCATCTCCCGGCAGGTGGGTATGGGAAGAGGGCACTCAGCAAAGCCCCAGTTTGTTTCAGTGGACCCATCTGGACCTCAGAGACAGGGCCCAACCCTGGACACTGTTACTTATTTTTATGGACTTATATCTCGCCCCTCCCCTGGGTCACAGGGCTTGGAGGCAGCTCACAACATTCAACAAAAAAATCTATAAATAGAGAAGAAGAAGAAGAGATGGGATTTGTACAATGCCCTTACTTAAAGGTAAAGGGTAAAGGTTTCCCCTTGCTCCAAAGGCAGTCGAATCTGACTCTAGTGGCAGTGCTCATCTCCGTTTCCAAGCCGAAGAGCCAGCACTGTCCAAAGACGTTTCTGTGGTCATGTGGCCACCATGACTAGATGCCGAGGCTCACGGAACGCTGTTACCTTTCCACCGAAGTAGTACCTGTTTATCTACTTGCAATGTCTTGCTTTCGAACTGCTAGGTTGGCAGGAGCTGGAACTAGAGACGGGAGCTCACTCCGTCACACGGCACTCGGGTCTCGAACTGCTGAACGACCAACCTTCCGGTCTGCAGTTCAGTGTCGTAACCACTTGAGCCACCACGGCCCCTAAAATGTACTTACAAGACATTAAATTGCAATCTGTAAAACAACACCCTAGCTCAGGCATCAGAGTAAAACATGATCATTTGGCACCCAACAACCAACACCTCAGGTTGCTATCAAAAACCAGGATGCACTGCTAATAAGAGCTGCGGTGGCTCAAGTGGTTAAGACGCTGAACTGCAGGCTGTGGAAGGTCAGTAGTTCAGCAGTTCGAGACCCGGGTGCCGCAAGACGGAGTGAGCTCCCGTCTCTAGTTCCAGCTCCTGCCAGCCTAGCCGTTCGAAAGCAAGAAATTGCAAGTAGATAAATAGGTACCACTTCAGTGGGAAGGTAACAGCGTTCCGTGCGCCTTGGTGTTTAGTCATGCCGGCCACATGACCACGGAAACGTCTTCGGACAGCGCTGGCTCTTCGGCTTGGAAACGGAGATGAGCACCGCAACCCTAGAGTTGGACTCGACTGGCTTTCGAGCAAGGGAACCTTTACCTTTACTTATTGCTAATAAGCGGAAGAAAACTGGCCTCGACCATCCTCAGTGGAAAGCTCAGCAGAACATCTCAGTCTCACGGGCCCTAAGGAATCTAGACAGATCCTGCAGAGACCAGATGTCATCTGGCAGAGAGGCCCACCAGGCAGGGGCCGCTGTAGAGAAAGCTCTTGCCTTTGTTCAGGATAGTCGAGCTGCCTGTGGGACCGGCACCACCAGGAGACCACGTGAAAAAGAACGAAGCATTCTTAGGGAGAAACGATCCCCATGGGTACGAAGGTCCCAGACCATTTAGGGCTTTAAAGTTGCTAAGTCAAGCAAAAACGCGAAGTCAAGAAGGGCCTTGGAAGGATGTTCGGCTAACCCTTAGGAAGAACTTTCTGATGGTTAGAGCAGTTCCTCATTGGAACAGGCTTCCTCGGGTGGTGGCGGGCTCTCCTTCTTTGGATGTGTTCAAACAGAGGCTAGATGGCCCCATCTGACAGCAATGCTGATTGTGTGAACTTGGGCAGATCATGAGAGGGAGGGCAGGACTTAGTTCCCATGGCCCTTTTTTACATGCCCAGGGAAATGCCAATCGCCACGTTGGGGTCAGGAAGCAATTTTTCTCCAGGCCAGGTTGGCCGGGGATTCTGGAGGGTTTTGTCATCTTCTGGGCATAGAGCAGGGGTCACTGGGTGTGTAGAGGGGGAAGTATTTCCTTTCATTTATTGGCTTCATTAACCAGGGGTCAGGGGAAAGTATTTGTGAATTTCCTGCCTTGTGCGGGGGGTTGGACTACATGACTAGGTCCCACTGCTGGCCCCACAGGTGGACCTCCTGATGGCACCTGGTATTTTTGGCCACTGTGTGACAGAGTGTTGGACTAGATGGGCCATTGGCCTGATCCAACAGTGGCTTCTCTTATGGTCTCATGTCCCTTCCAACTCTATGATTCTATGATGTGATATCAGCAGTCTCTCTTCCTCTGGCCATCAGTTGCGGACAATCTCTGGCATTCAAACTGTTGTTGTTTCCACACAGGAAGACCGAGGGAAAATGAGGGACCTCTTCACCCCCCAATTTAGATGGACCACACTTCTGCTTTGGTTTATATGGTGAGCGTGTGAATGCCTCTGTGAGCTTGTGCAATCCTTCGCTGACTCTTTCGTGGCTGCTCGCTTTACGCAGGTGTATTTAAAACTCCCCCAACCATTCTGGAAATCAGAGCTCGCGGGCCAGAGGCAAGAGGGTGGTTTGCTAAGCGGACAAGCAGAGAGAGGGAGAGAGAGTCCACAAGCAGCCCAGTCTATACCTGAGAAATCAGTCACCTGCACAGACTGAGTTGCTGGCAGTGTAATAGAGTCAGACAGGGCCCTGCTGGTTCCTTGGGTCACCTGATCTCTGTGGCACTGATACTGCAGGGCCAACCCCTGGTCCACCCACAAGGGCAGTGCTGTGGTGCCACAGAGAATCAGGCAGGGACAGAAAGGGCAAAAACCTGAACCTTAACATTAAAATTCAGGACCTAACAAAGGTTAGTAAAATGTGAAAAAGAGGGCCAATATTAAAAACTAAATGTAGAAAATATATAGAACAAGATACATGTATTTATTAATTACAAATTTTAAAACATATATAAGGGCCCATTCTTATCAAGTATATAAGTGACATGGCAATACACACGGGCTTAAAAACCTGACCTGACGTGTTTCGGCCTGCATAGGCCTTCCTCAGAGGTCAAACAATTGAGTGGCAAGATGGCTATATAAATATAATACAATCATGTAGACACAATCAGGATGGATACAAAACATAAATTCAATATGGACCAGAAAACCAGTTGTTCCAGAATAAAACCACCAGGCACAGAATAAATATGCCAATGAGATCTTTCAAAGTGCAATCACTTGCCCACTGGTTCTAAAGTATAGATTTTTGGTCCAAGAATTGCCTCCTTTGATTGTGTTGCCACAGTGTTCTCAAGTAAAAAGCAGCCATGACAGCACAAGGAATGAGATGCCAGGGTTTGGAGCCAGTGTTCCCTCTAAGCTGAGTGAGTGTGAGCCAGCTCACAGTTTTCTAGCCTCCAGCTCACAGATTTTTGTCTCCGCTCAGGAAGGATGGCTCCAGAGCAAGCTAATTTATGTAGTACCCAAATTGCTCGCTCACAACTTGAATGCCAGGAGCTGACAAAGTGCAATTTTTGCTCACAAGACTCCAGAGCTTAGAGGGAGCGCTGGTTTGGAGAGCAAGGAAAGGGGAGGCCTTCAGCCATCCAGGCAGGAAAAGAGAGCAATGGGGGGGGGGGTACCCACGTGCAAGAGTCCCCATGCATCAGTGTTAAGAAGGTAATTTGGGAAGTGCAGCTGATTGTATTCCGGTGTGGCTGATGTGAGGGAAAGCTACACCTGTTGGATTCTCCTCTTCTGTGCTTTCATGAATGGCACCAAGCCCTGCTGCCTTCTGCTGATTTCCCTGTGAGTTTTTTTTAAATGCTGGCATTAACTGTGTCCTCAGTGTTCCCTCTAAGCTGAGTTAGTGTGAGCTAGCTCACAGTTTTTTAGCCTCCAGCTCACAGATTTTTGTCTTAGCTCAGGAAGGATGGCTCCAGAGCAAGCTAATTTATGCAGTAGCCAAATTGCTCACTCACAACTTTAATGCCGGTAGCTCACAAGGTAGAATTTTTGCTCACAGGACTCCACAGCTTAAAGGGAACATTGGTCCTCACTGCCTCCTTCATGCGGGTATATTTAAATCTTCCCCCAGATATTCTGGGAAACAGCCTGACCATATTGTTGCAAGCTTATGACCCTTCCAGTAAGCCTGGATTGGACCAAATCAGTCCCTTTCCTCAGTTAAATAAAGGACCACACCAGCGATGGACCTCTCCGCCCAGATTCCTTTAAATTCTGGCTGCGATCATACGTACAATTAGACCTGACATAGGTGCTCATGCTGGGCGGAATTAAAGGGTGTGATCAGACAACAACATCTGGGAAGCACCCTGCAGGCCTCCGCAACCTGTTCTGCTCCGCCGCAGAAGCGGAGTTGAAAGACACCGGGGGAAATCTGGTAGAAAATGGGTTGCAATGGGCCATGGACAGACTTTCCTGTGTCTGATCACTCCAGCGCACTCTCATGGCATTGGGAGGGTTTGATCAGGCCATCCTGACTCTGTGCCGTTGTTCCCCCCCCCCTTTCGCAGTATGCACATCATCGCAAACTCCAGGGCTATTTTTGGGCAGGAACACACAGGAATGGAGTTCCGGCTGGCTCCTGAGTTGGCCATGCCCAGCAGGAGTTCATTAGCATAATAGGCCACACCCAACAGCAGAAACTCATTAGGATTGGCTACATTAGGGTGTGTGTGGCCTAACATGCAAAGGAGTTCCTGCTCCAAAAAAGCCCTGGGTTTTGACAACAAACAAGGTAAACAGAATAAGAAGCAAAAGGTGGGTGTGGCTGGATGACCACACTTCTGGTAACATGGGGGTGCGGCCTAATATGCTAATGAGCTGTACTATCAGGGGTGTGGCCTAATATGTTAATGAGTTGCTGCTGTTGGGTATGGCTTATTATGCTAATGAGTTCCTGCTGGGCTTTTTCTACAAAAAGAGCCCTGGCCAAACTCCATAGGGAGCCCTGAGTGCGGAAGTGCGGTTCATCGATTCCCCCTTTAAGCGCATGGGAAACGAACGGCACCCAAAAAAGAGACTCACCCGCAGTTGGGTCTGATCACACACTGACGGGTTGCACCCGCAGCTTCGAAGGGAGGTGTGATCGTGCAGCTGCGGGTCAAACTCCTCCAGAGGAAATAGCCTCGCTCCCCCCCCCATTTTTTCTGGCGCGTGTGACCACACCCCTCTGTGTCCCTTCTTATGCGTCTGACCCTTTGAGACACTCTCATTGCTTTCCCCACAGGTTCTCCAATGCCTTTTCGTATTATGGATTAGTTTTATTAACTACAGAGCTCTTCCAAGCGGGAGACATCTGCAGCAGTGAGTATGGTCCGGTCCGGTCCGGTCTTGGGGTAGAAAACTGCAGGCATAACAGCCTTTAAGAGGACGCGTTTTATTTATTTGCTTGTTTATTTAAAATATATGCTCTACCCTTATTCAAAAGTTCGGCCTGGCTTCAAAACATGAGTAACGACAAAGGGATCAATTATATAAGGCACATTAAGAAGGTGCAGAATGCCCAGATTAAAAGCAATAACAAAGCAGTCACACCAGATCAGAGAAACCTCTAAAGAAAAGGACCGTTTGAAAGTGTCTCCTGGATGAGCCAGATCCAGCCCAGGGGCCGTATGATTGACACCTCTGGGTTAGACTTATTTGGCCTCTCGGCAGGCACCGAACTCTACTGTTCTCAGACTAGCAACTCACCAATGAGAATGAGATGAACATGCCAGGTCAAAAAAATGCAAAAGGATGATTGACAACCTGATTGTTAGATCGCACTAACAAAGGACTCTTAGAGTGATTCAGCAAGTGATTCAGCTTTATTGGAAGTAACGAACAAGCACTCAACTCAGTAAGAAACCAGAACAGAAAACAGTGGGAGCTTATGCTCCTTTTAAACATAACCGGGCTAATGTAGCCACGCCTATTTACATTTAACAACCAATGAGATTGCTTAGTTAAGGACCAATGGGAGTCTTTCCCTCCTAGGGAATGGTATCGTTCTGATTGGTCGCTGTTACGAAGCGGCCAATAGGAGGTTCGCTCAGAGGAGCCCTGGGCCTTAGCCCAGGAAGGGATGGCTCCGGAGCGAACTAATTTCTGCAGTAGCCAAATCGCTCCCTCACAACTTTAATGCCGGTAGCTCACAAAGTAGAATCTTTGCTCACAAGACTCCACAGCGTAGAGGGAGCATTGCTCACCAGCTGAACAAAACTGAAGACCCCTGTGGGTTAAGTGTTAGATCGCGCTAACAAAGGAACCGTAGAGTGATTCAGCAAGTGATTCAGCTTTATTTAGAAGTAACGAACAAGCACTAACTCAGTAAGAAACCAGAACAGAAAACAGTGGGAGCTTATGCTCCTTTTAAACATAACCGGGCTAATGTAGCCACGCCTATTTACAAATAACAACCAATGAGATTGCTAGAATAAAGACCAATGGGAGTCTTTCCCTCCTAGGGAATGGTATCGTTCTGATTGGTCGCTGTTACGAAGCGACCAATAGGAAGTTCGCTCAGAGGAGCCCTGGTCTGGCTCGAAGCTTAACATGGGAGTCCTATGAGGTGATTCATGTAATCATTTCAATACATTACAATTCCTCCCCCCTAAGTTAAGCCATCATCCCAATTGTTTTATTATTTACAAACATGCAATCAACCTTTGTACATCAGTTATTCCAACAGTATTTACACTCATAGTCCTTCAGATAAGTCGGCATTTGCCGCGAACGCTGGGACCTGCGGAGCGGTGCAGGCTCCATGGGCAGACAAGGTTGTGGGTCAGAGTGGGGTTCACTACAGCCTGGATCAGGCACAGACTCGACTGGGATTTCAGCCCCGCACACAGGGTTCTGCCCTGACTCGGGGACAGTACCGGGCCTTTCGGTACTCACCGCCTGCTCTGGGGGTGTCCACTCGACATCAGGGGATTCAGCCGTCGGAGAGTCAGCGCTGTCCCTAGCCCAACGTCTCCTTAACTGATCTATGTGGCGCCGCCATATTCGACCGTCAGCTAACTGCACCACATACATTCGAGTACCCACAGAGTCGGATATAACCCCAGGAAGCCATAAGTGCCCGTTTGCATAATTTCGTGCGAAAACCTTGTCCCCTTTTTCAAACATGCGCACCTTCGGTTGCGCCGTGGTACGCTCGGATTGCTCTTCAGTGAGGTCTGGGTGCATTCGGTTCAAACGGGTCGTGAGTCTCCGCCCCATTAACAATTCGGCCGGACTACGGCCTGTAGCACTACAGGGGGTGGTGTGCTGCAGCAAAAGAAAGGAGCCCAGCCTCTGGCTCCAGTCCCCTTCGTCCATTTTACCCAGGGCCTCTTTGGCCGTCCTGACCATCCGTTCGGCTTGGCCATTAGATGCCGGATGGAAAGGGGCCGAAGTCATTTGGCGTATGCCATTACTCGTGAGGAAGAGCCTAAATTCCTCAGACACAAATTGAGGCCCGTTGTCACTGACGATGACGTCAGGCAACCCGTGGGTGGCAAAAAGTCGGCGGAGCGCATGGATCACAGCAAGTGATGTGGTCGATTTCATATGCACGACCTCCAGCCATTTGGACATAGCGTCCACCACAATTAGGAACATTTGCCCTTGGAGAGGGCCAGCAAAATCTATATGCAATCTGGCCCAGGGTTTACCAGATGACTCCCAGCCTTGGGGTGTAGCTTGTGGGGGATCGGGTCTGACTTGCTGGCATTTGGGACACCCTCGTACCCATTCTTCGATCTCTTTGTCCAGCCCCGGCCACCAGACATACCCTCTGGCCAACGCTTTGGTGTGTACCATACCGGGGTGACCCTCGTGCAGCGACTCTAACACTCTCGTCCTGAGTTTGTCAGGAACCACCACCCTGTTCCCCCATAATACACAGCCCTTAGAAATGGATAGTTCATTTTGACGGCTTTTGTAAGGGCCGAACTCCGGTTCAACGCTTCCAACCGGCCACCCCCTCCAAACCCAGTTTAATACTCGGGACAGCACGCTATCCTTGGCCGTGTGTGCTGCAATGTCCCTGGATGATACCGGGGGTCGAGGAAGCTCCTCAATTGCCAAGACCTCACAGGCGGGGGCAGGGTCTGCGCCAATGTCCGGCACCGGGCACCGGCTGAGGGCATCCGCATGCCCAATCGCTTTCCCAGGCCGGTGCTCTAAGTCAAAATCATAAGCCTGCAAAAATATCGCCCATCTAAGCATGCGTGGGGACATGATGTTTGGCAATTGCTTATCGGGCGCAAAAATCCCCAGTAGCGGCTTGTGGTCAGTGACCAGCAAAAATCGTCTGCCAAAAATAAAATCATGGAACTTTTTGACAGCCGCTACCAACGCCAGACCCTCCTTGTCTATCTGGGCATAGTTCCGCTCTGCCGCAGATAGTGATCTAGAATAAAAAGCGATAGGCGCTTCGCTCCCATCAGGCATCAGATGGCTTAAAACTGCGCCTACTCCAAAAGGTGAAGCGTCAGCAGCTAACACCAGGAGCTTGTGTTCATCATAATGCGTGAGTACGGCATTAGATGTCAGCAGCTCCTTGACTCCCACAAAAGCCTTTTCCTCGGCCTGCCCCCACTTCCATTTTGCCTCCTTGTGCAAAAGCGCGTGCAAAGGGGCCGCCACTGATGCCTTATGCGGTAAAAACGCATGATAAAAATTCAGGAGTCCTAAAAAGGATTGGAGCTCCTTCTTACTCACCGGCCTGGGGGCGTTTTGGATTGCAGATACCTTCTCATCCGTGGGGTGGACTCCCTCTGCGTCAATGCGAAACCCCAGGAAGTCCACACTTTCCACCCCGAGCGTGCATTTTGAGCGCTTAACTCTGAGACCGGCATTTTGAAAACGCCTGAGGACCTCTTTAACCCGGTCCAGTAGTTCCTGTTCAGACCCGCCCGCAATCAGCACGTCGTCAAAATAGGGCACTGTGCCAGGTACCCCCCTTAGTAGACGTTCCATGAGGCCCTGAAAAATCCCAGGTGCTACGTTGACCCCGAATTGCAGCCTGTTCACTTTAAAAGCCCCTTGGTGGGTTACAATTGTTTGGGCCTCGGCAGCCTCCGGGGTGACAGGCAACTGCTGGTATGCCTGGGCCAGGTCAAATTTGGCGAAAATCTTGCCACCCCCCAGGGAAGCCAAAATGTGGCTTATTACCGGGACCGGGTACGAATGTTGCTGCAGCGCCTTGTTAATCGTACATTTGTAATCGGCGCATAGTCGTATGGACCCATCTGATTTGACAGGGGTTACGATCGGGGTCTCCCATTTGCTGTATGGTACTGGCTCTAAAACCCCTTGCTCAACTAGTTTGTCAATCTCTTTTTCCACCTTATGTTTGAGAGACACAGGTACTTTCCGATACTTCAACCTAATAGGTTTGACTGACGGATCTAAGTCAAACGCAACCGGGGGGCCCTTGTACCTCCCCAACCCTTCGGCAAATACATCAGGGAACAGGTCGTACAGCATGCCCCATTTATTTTCAGACATCCTGTTAATCCCAGAAATACCAATGCCCAATGGCTCAAACCAATCTAACCCTAGCAGGTTAACCCGGTCTCCCTCTGCAATCAGGAATGACAGTTTAACACATTTCCCCTTATACTCAACAGTAACAGAGTCCCGTCCGGCCAAGGGAATTCGGTTGCCCTGGAAGTCGGACACTCTGGTTCCCGCAGGCTGGAGCCGCCGCCGGCTTCGGTTCGGGAACAACTGGCGCCAGGACGCGGCAGAAATCACCGTCACGGACGATCCTGAGTCCACCTCCATTGTACAGGGTCGGCCGTCGAGGAGTGGAGTCACGGTGATCTTGCCCTGGCTGCTGGTGCGATTTACGGCCGATGCGCTCGACAAGGTCGCCGTCAACTGGCAGCTTGCTTCCGATGCTGAGGAACGGGTCTTGCCTTGGGTGCTGACTGGAGTGCCCCTCTGCGCTGACCGGTTGTTAGTTGAGGGATCCTTCTTTGCTGATCTGCAGACTCTGGCCAGATGACCACGCCGCCCACACGCTCTGCAGTCGACATCACGAGCCCAACAGGAGTCGCGCTGGTGTTTCCCGCCACAACCGGAGCAAGGCTTGACGTTGGTAGTCTTCGCTGGGGTCCGCTTGCCTCGAACCGCGTTGACGTCATCATCCGCGTCTTCGCCCTCGCTGTCTCGTTGAGCGTGTATACTGGGCTCTGCCACCCGCTGGCGGACCTCCTTCGTGGACTTCTCCGCTGCTTCCGCGGCCATGGCCTCTTCGTAGGCCACTGCCCAGGTCAGGGTGGTGCGGGCGAACAGCCTCTGTTGCAGCCTTTCATCTTTGAGACCGCAGACGAGACGGTCTCTGAGGGCTTCCTCCACGTTGTGGAAATTACATGGTCGTGCGGCTTTGCGAAGGGCCGCCACGAAATCTGCGATGGTCTCGCCTCCGGCCTGGTTCCGCTTGTAAAAAGCGTGCCGGCAGGCGATCTCCGACGGCTGTGGAGAATAGTGAGCCTTAAGCTTCTCGGTGATGTCAGTGTAAGTGACAGTCTTTATATCAGTTGGGGCCACCAACGACCTGGCTATGTCGAAGGTCCCCTTCCCGCAGGAACTCAGGAGGCACGCCCGTTTCTTGGCCTCGTCTGTAATGTCGTGTGTCTCCAGATGGAACTCGAACCTGGATAGGTAGGAGTCCCAGTCTTCTGAGGAGGGTTCGAAGCACTCGAACTTCTGGCTTCCAGCCATCGTGGGAGACTTGGGCACCGGAGCTGGTGGCGCCTCCGCCGGATCGGCTGCTGTGCTCTGCTCGCTTTCTTCCGAGTCCGAAGTGTGGATGTCCGCAGGGCTGCCTACCTGCTCTAACATCCCATCCTCGTCGCCAATTGTTAGATCGCACTAACAAAGGACTCTTAGAGTGATTCAGCAAGTGATTCAGCTTTATTGGAAGTAACAAACAAGCACTCAACTCAGTAAGAAACCAGAACAGAAAACAGTGGGAGCTTATGCTCCTTTTAAACATAACCGGGCTAATGTAGCCACGCCTATTTACATTTAACAACCAATGAGATTGCTTAGTTAAGGACCAAAGGGAGTCTTTCCCTCCTAGGGAATGGTATCGTTCTGATTGGTCGCTGTTACGAAGCGGCCAATAGGAGGTTCGCTCAGAGGAGCCCTGGTATGGCTCGAAGCTTAACATGGGAGTCCTATGAGGTGATTCATGTAAACGTTTCAATACATTACACTGATACCTTCCTCTTCGTCTTATCCCATTATTCAAGTATCTAGCAGAAGGAAAGCTGTGAAGGCCAAATGCAGCCTGGGCTGTGAGTACCTGACGGAAAAGGACTACATCGATCTGCTGTGGACCACTCTGTCCGAGTTCCCAGGTAGGCCACTGGGAAAGGGGTGTCGTCCATTGTCATGGGTTGCTCCCGGAGGGTGCTTCCTCTTGGGGAAGCCACAGGAATTGAAGCAATTCATACTTAGCCCCAGGAGAATGGAAGCTGCAGCAGAAGTAGTTATTACTTTACTATATATATATATATATAGTTATTCCAGGGCTCTTTTTGTAGAAAAAGCCCAGCAGGAACTCATTAGCATAATAGGCCACAACCAACAGCAGGAACTCATTAGCATATTAGGCCACACCCCTGACAGCACAGCTCATTTGCCTATTAGGCCACACCCCCATGTTACCAGAAGTGTGGTCATCCAGCCACACCCACCTTTTGCTTCTTATTCTCTTTACCTTGTTTGTTGTCCAAACCCAGGGCCTTTTTGCATGTTAGGCCACAAACCCCTAATTGTAGCCAATCTGAATGAGTTTCTGCTGTTGGTGTGGCCTATTATGCTAATGAGTTCCTCCTGGGCGTGGCCAACTTGGAAGCCAGCCAGAACTCCGTTCCTGTGCGTTCCTGCCCAAAAATAGCCCTGGTTATTACTATAGCATACCGGATTTGGTTCAAGGTGCTGGTTCTTACCTTTAAAGCCCTATATGGTCAGGGGCCTATCCACCTAAGGGACTGCCTTTCCCCACATGTTTCCCAGAGAGCACTAGGATCGGGATCCCAAAATCGGTTGGCCCTTCCAGGCCCTAAAGAAGCCAGGCTAGTGGTGACAAGGGTCAGGGCCTTCTCTGTGGCGGCCCCGTACTGGTGGAATGAGCTCCTGGAGGACCTGCGGGACCTGTTACAGTTCCGCAGGGCCTGTAAAACGGAGCTCTTCCACCAGGTCTTCGACTAGGGTGCCGCCTAGGCCTGCCAAATCTCACCAAATCGCAGCGGGGGATCTGCATGTCTTTGCAGAATCCTTGCCGCGGGGACAGCGAGACGCATTGCACTGCCGTTGCCAGGACATGATGCTATGCGTCGCTCTGGCAACGGGGCTGTTTGGAGACGAATGTTTAGCCGAAAACGTTTCTGATTTAATTTCAACCCGTTGGTTCTGGTCCGACCTTCTTGGGCATCAGAAAACAGCTTTTCACCATCCTCTGTATGACAGCCCTTTAAGTCCTTGAAGATGGTTATCATATCACCTCTCAGTCATCTCCTCTCCAGCCTAAACATACCCAGCTCCCTCAACCTTTCCTTATAGGACTTGGTCTCCAGACCCCTCACCATCTTCGTTGCCCTCCTCTGGACACGTTCCAGCTTGTCTATATCCTTCTTAAATTGTGGTGCCCAAAACTGAACACAGTACTCCAAGTGAGACCTAACAGAGCAGAGTAAAGTGGTACCATCACTTCGCATGATCTGAACACTACACTTCTGTTGATAGAGCCCAAAATCGCATTTGCCTTTTTAGCAACTGCATCACACTGCTGACTCATGTTCAGTGCATGGTCTACTAAGACCCCTAGATCCTTTCCACACATACTACTGCCAAGACAAGTCTCCCCCAACCTATAATTATGCGTTTGATTTTTCCTACCTAAATGCAGAACTTTACATTTATCCCCACTGAAATTCATTTAATTTGTTTCAGCCCAGTTTTCCAGCCTGTCAAGATCATCCTGTATCCTGACTCCGTCTTCTACCGTATTTGCTACCCCTCCCAATTTAGTGTCATTTAATAAGCATTCCCTCTATTCTTCGATGCCCATGTTAGTTCTATGTGACTTAAAATCTAAGTTTCCCGGTGTGTTCGCCTGCAGGCAATTCTCCTTTGCCCCAGGAGACCAGGGCAGTGGCTATTCACAAGGCCACCGGTAGCAAAATGGAATCATCCAGTCTCTCTTTTCCTCCAGGTGTTCTGGTGACCTTATGGATCATTGACCGGATTGGACGGAAGAAAACCATGGCCCTCTCTTTCTTGGTCTTCTCACTTTGTAGCCTCCTGCTCTTTCTGTGTGTCGGCAGGTGAGAAATATGATTTGAAGAAATGGGAGGGGATGCAAAAAAGGCTGTGGGGGGCAGCTCTCCCCTCCCTTTCAAACATTGGGCGGCTGCAGCTTGGTGGTTCCCTAGGGGCTGATTCAAACATTACTGTCACCATGGTGAAGCTGCTGAAAATCGCTTTCATCTAGGGGGGGTCTAACATTTTGGAAGCTCTTTTCCAGTCCGTGCGGTTGGAGCTAATTGCACAGTGAGTCTCTCCACACTGGAGCCAGTGGCAAGCCTGTGTGGGTTTTTCTGCACATGTAAAAAACCGTTAAACAGCACAGGAGCCCAAGTATGTCAGAGGCGGGTAAGGTAAAGGTCAAGGTTTCCCTTGCTCGAAAGCCAGTTGAATCCGACTGTAGGGGGCGGTGCTCATCTCTGTTTCCAAGCCGAAGAGCCAGCGCTGTCCGAAGACGTTTCCGTGGTCATGTGGCCGGGTAACTGCCCTCAGATGGTGTCTGCCCAGGATGTGTTCTTTTCCATCCAGTTTGCTCATTCAAAGCAAAGAGACCCGTTTGGAGCAATGTATGAGGAAGATTCGACATGAACGTAACGAATTGCATGGGCCGCCCTAACAGGGCTCATCCCCTACTCTCGGCCGCCTCCTTTTGACCTCCAAGTCACTGTGGAGAAGGGGCAAGAGCAGGCCAGATGCATTCTCAGGTGGTCTGCGCACCAACATCCTTGTCAACCAATCTCGTCCTGTGTTTGTTACAGAAAAGTTCTTACCGTCCTACTGTTCATTGCAAGGGCTTTCATTTCCGGAGGATTCCAGGCCGCTTATGTTTACACCCCCGAGGTAAGGAGGCCCGTTGTTTTCTAAAGAGGGGGTGGCTGTCGGGTCCTTGCCTGCCCCGAGTCAGTGGTGGATATTGAGCGGCCCCAGACAAGAGCTTGGCGGGGGGGGGGCCTGTTAACTTAGAACAGTGGTGGCGAACCTACGGCACGGGTGCCAGAGGTGGCACTCAGAGCCCTCTCTGTGGGCACGCGTGCCATCGCCCCAGCCAGGCCCAGACCATCATTAAAGTGTCGAATTCTCTGCCAAATAATTTTAAGGAAATGCAGGGCTCTTTTTGTAGAAAAAGCCCAGCAGGAACTTATTAGCATAATAGGCCACACCCAACAGCAGAAACTCATTAGCATATTAGGCCACACCCCTGACAGCACAGCTCATTCGCCTATTAGGCCGCACCCCCATGTTACCAGAAGTGTGGTCATCCAGCCACACCCACCTTTGGCTTCTTATTCTGTTTACCTTGTTTGTCGTCAAAACCCAGGGCTTTTTTGTGTAGCAGGGACTCCTTTGCATGTTAGGCCACACACCCCTAATGAAGCCAATCCTAATGAGTTCCTGCTGTTGGGTGTGGCCTATTATGCTAATGAGTTCCTGCTGGGCGTGGCCAACTCGGGAGCCAGCCGGAACTCCGTTCCTGTGCGTTCCTGCCCAAAAATAGCCCTGAGTAAATGAAAGCATTTGGGATTGCTTTCCTTACTTTGTTTGGATCCTCTTAAGTTAATGTATCAGTGGTTTTTTCTAAAGTAAAACCTCAGTATCCAGGTTAAATTGCCGTGTTGGTACTTTGCGATCAATAAGTGTGTTTTGGGTCGCAGTTTGGGCACTCGGTCTCTAAAAGGTTCGCCATCACTGACCTAGAAGGAGCAGAGATGGGCAGGGCACATTCAGATGGAGAGTTGCTTGGGAATAGGGTTACCGGGTCCACACACACACACACACACCCCGGGCACTGGCAGGGGAAGGGTAGGATTACCAGATCCAGTTTAGGAAACTCCTGGAGATTTGGGGATGGAGCCTGGGGAGGACAGGGACCTCAGTGGGGTCCAACGCCACAGAGTCCGCCCTCCAAATGCATCCCTTTTCTCCAGGGGAGCTGATCTCTGTAGTGTGGAGATGAGCTGTGATTCCGGGGGGATCTCCAGGTCCCACCCCTAGTTGGGGAATTCCTGGAGATTTGGGGACAGAGCCTGTGAGGATGGGGTTTGGGGGCTCCAGGCCCCTCCTGGAGGTTGACAACGCCAAGGGTTGCCAACTTTGGGTTGGGAATTCCCTGGAGATTTGAAGGTGGACCCCTGGAGAGGGCAGGGTTTCATTGTGTTAGTGTTCTGTAGCAAAACCAAGAAAGAGTCCTTTGGCACCTCAATGGTTCCCCCCCCCCCCGCTCAATTTTTTAATTTATTTTATAACAACAAACATCAACATACACAAATAAGACGATACCAACACAAAATGGGAGAATCTCTCTGCCTTTTGAAAAAAATTGTTTGGTCATCCATACATCTCTCATTATTAAACTTATTTCTACGTCATACATTATTAACATAGCTTTGCCCACACAATCTTCAGTGTTCTTATTGCCCCCTGTTCACTTATATTCATGTTTCATTTGTTAAATTCTTCAAACATCTTTTGCCACATGAATTTTCGTGCACCACAGTCGACTTCATCCGATGCACTGTTAGTGGTGATTGGCAGGGACTTCCAGTGGAGAGTGCAAATTGTGTCGTCCCCCGATTGGTGGGAACTCTCCTTGGCCTCTTCTGTCTTGCCCCCAACCCTTCAAATGCACTGAGGCAGACTGGGTTTGACTCATTGTTTAGGGAACTGGATTCTGCACATGACAAGAGGTGTATTTGGTGTAGTGGTTAAGTGCGCCAGTTTGGTGTCATGGTTAAGTGCGCGGATTCTAATCTGGGAGAACTGGGTTTGATTCCCCACGCCTCCACTTGCACCTGGCTGGATGACCTTGGGCAAGGCATAGTTCTCTCAGAGCTGTTCTCTCAGGAGCAGTTTCTGTCAGAGCTCTCTCAGCCCTGCCTACAGGGTGTCTGTGGTGGGGAGGGGAAGGGAAAGGAGTTTGTAAGCCGCTCTGAGACTCCTTTGGGTAGTGAAGGGCGGGGTATAAATCCAGTCTCTTCTTCTAAATCTGTAAGCGCTTAAACCAATCTCTAAAATCTTCTAGGATATAGTAGCTACAATCCCTTATTCATGATCTTCTTTTCCACAGGTTATTTTCACCCATTCATAAAATGGTATCCGGTTTTCGCTCACGTTTTGTTCACGTTGATCTTTCAACGAGTCTGTCGCTATATCAATTTCCGCTATTTCAAAGATTTTTGTCAAGAGTTCCTCTTTCGTTGGTATCTCTGGTTTCTTCCAATACCTAGCATAGATGCAGAGCTTTTTTTGTAGAAAAAGCCCAGCAGGAACTCATTAGCATAATAGGCCACATCCAACATCAGAAACTCATTAGCATATTAGGCCACACCCCAAGCCTTCTCTTGGCTTGCCCGGGCGCCCCACTGCTGCGGGGAGCCCGAGCAAGCCCCCCCTTGAAGGGAAGGCAGTTTAAACTGCCTTCCCTTGGCTTGCCCCGGCGCCCTGCGGCTGCAGGGAGTCCGGGCAAGCCCCCCCTTTGAAGGTGTGAGCGTAGCCAACTCAGGAGCCAGCCGGAACGCCGTTCCAGTGCGTTCCTGCGCAAAAATAGCACTGCATAGATTATCTTTGCTGCTGTAACTATATGTATAATTAAGTGCTTAACTTTCTTGGTTTTTTTACATCAGGCATAATATTAAGCAAAAACATTTCTGGTTTAAATGGTATCGGTATCAGACATATTTTTTGCCTGAATCCAGGGAGGTGGGTGGGCTGCGAGAGATCCGGGGCTCTTAACGTCTGCAGTTTTCTCTGCAGGTTTACCCGACAGCCACCCGTGCCCTGGGCCTGGGGACGTGCAGCGGGGTCGCTAGAGTGGGAGCGCTCATCACCCCATTCATTGCACAGGTAAAAGAAATCTATAGCTCTCTCCATCCCGAGGTTTACACGAGTCCCACGAGGACACAGCGGTGTAGACAGGACTCTTCTTTAAGCTGGCAGTAAGAATGGGGCCAAAAGATTAGCCAGCGGAAGTGGCCAAGGAGAGTCAGTCTCTTGCGCTGGAGGGTGGGCCCTTGGGCAGGGTGGAAAGCCGGCCTCAGTGCGATTTTAAAAATGGCAGATTCGCTTTTCGTGCCATCCAATGGGTGTGTTCATTCAAACAGTGTTGCACTGACGTGTGTGCCTGCACAGAGACAACTAGATGAACAACAGTTACAGGTCAGCGCAACCCTGTTTTCATCGTCGTTGTCTCTGTGCAAGCCCACGCTTGGGACTGTACAGAGACGACGACAGTGAACAACCAGACACGTGGTTAATGGGGTGGAGGGGACACGGCAGAGAAGGCCAGCGTCCTTCGTGCTGCCTCAGGAGCGTGAATCCTGACGTGCCCATTGCAGGGATGAGGTATCAAGGGCTGAAACATAACAGGTCATCCCTCTTTGTCTTTTATCTGTTCTAACCTGACCGCTCAGCAATCTCATGGAGTGCCCACGAGTTCTTGCATTGTGAGAAAGGGAGAAAAGGACCTCTTTCTCGACCTGCTCTTTCCCATGCATAATCTTGTAAACCTCGATTATGTCACCCCTCGGCCGTCGTTTCTCCGAGCTAAAGATCCCCAAGCGCTTTAACCTTTCTTCATAGGGAAAGTGTTCCAACCCTTTTATCATCCTAGTTGCCCTCTTCTGCACTTTTCCCAATGCTATAATATCCAGGAATGATGACCCTGGGATATAAGGCTGACCCTAAGATGACCCTGGAGGTCCCTTCCAGCTCTATGATTCCAAGTCCAGACTGCCCTGCCCTGGATGGCCGAGGCCAGCCCGACCTTGTCAGATCTCGGAAGCTAAGCAGGGTCGGCCCTGGTCAGTGTTTCAATGGGAGACCTCCAGGGCTGCCACCACACACAGTGTGGGCCTCCTGGTGCCTGGCAGCACCCCCCCCCCAATGCAGCTTGCAAAATGGTACATGCCAGAAGCCGCTGTCTCTCACGTGCTAAGAGGTGTCAAATTCATTTGTTACGAGGGCCGGATCGGACATAAACGTCACGTTGTCCGCCGGGCCATGTGTGCCATAAAATGTAATGCCAGGTACGGGAGATACAAACTTTATAAAGGACAGAGGCAAACCCAATTAACAATCTTGTTTTTTTACTGCAAATACAAACATGCTTAAAACGTCAACACTCTTGCAATATTTCCTTAAAAGTGTCTCCCTGATGCCCACCCTCCCACTTCTACCGCCCGTTATGCATTAGCCGTGGGACAGTCTACAGGGACATAATGCACAACCTCTGTCATCTGGCAATAAAAGAAACGATCTGTTGCTTACGGGCCGGAGAAGAGCCCTGGATAGGCCAGTTCCAGCCCACGGGCCATATGTTTGACACCCCTGTATAGTGTCATGAGGGTAGTCGTATTGGTCTGAAATAGAAGAGCTTGATTGGAGACTAGAAGCACCTTAGAGACCAACAAGATATTGGGGGGGGGGGGTGAGCCTTCAAGAGTCAAAGCTCCCTTCATCAGATACAAGTCAGAATGGATATCTTCGAGACCGTATATCCCAGTCAGAAGGTGAGGGGGCAAATGAATAACTGGACAAAAAAAATTCCAACCTTAAAATCTACACCTCTAAAAACCAGTGGGAGAACATTTTAATCTTCCAGGCTCCTTCCATCACTGACCTAAGAGTGGCAGTCATCAAACAGAGATGCTTCAAGGGGAGAGTACAACAGGAGATTGCTAAAGTTGACTTCATTCACAAGTTCAGAACAATAGACTCCCCAGGGCTGAAGAGGGACATAGGATTCTTACCCCACTACAGGTGCCGATTTTCTGCCCGCCACCCCAGCATTCCCCTCTTCTCTAATGAAGCTAATTCCTATGTGCATTGTATCTCTGCCTCCTGTGTTTCTTTTTTGCAACACCCCTCCCACTTTCTCCCTGGGATATACGGACTCGGGGATCTCCCTTCCTGCTTGTATCTGATGAAGAGAGCTTTGAACCTGGAAAGCGCACACCCCAGAAATCTCATTGGTTTCTAAGGTGCCAGCAGACTCAAATCTCGCTATGCCAGAGAGTGTGCCTTTGGATCGACCAGGAGCCCAGTTGCCCAGCTGTCCTCCCGAGGACCTTCTCTTGTGACCCTTCAGGGGCCCCGCGTGAGTCTGTGCGTCTGCCGGAGCCACTGCCTTTTCTCACATTCTCCCCGCAGGTGATGCTGGAGTCCTCGGTCTACCTGACCCTGGTCGTGTACAGCGGCTGCTGCCTCTTGGCCGCTCTGGCCTCCTGCCTGCTGCCCATCGAGACGAAAGGCCGGGGCCTGCAAGAGTCCACCCACAGGGAATGGGGTCAAGAGATGTTTGGGCGTGGGGTCCCCCGATCAAACTCTGGCTCTCAGGGCTGACGTGGGACCCGCGGGACTGAGGACAAGGACGTCTGGAGGTCTCCCCCGCCCCCAAAGCCCCAACCTGACTGGAGAGGCAGGAGACCTGGTCCCTGCCGTGGATCAAAACAGCACGAAGGCTCGATATGTGTCCCGGACTCCTTTTGGCTTGCCTCCACGGCCGTCGCTTGGGCAAAGAGAGCGATTGGACTGGGGAAGCGGGTGCAAGTGTGCGACGTAGGCGGACACGGCGCGGCTAGGCAGAACGAGACGGGGGCCCTCCCAGGCCCCCCGCTTTGTGTTCATGGTTGACGGCTGAGCTTACCGTTTCCTGTTGCTGAGTGATGTGTCAAGCGAGCGGCTCGAGGACTGAGCCCGGGCTCTCCTCGAGACAGCAAACGCTCTCGACGCCTGGAAGCGAGCAGCCTGGGCTCTACGGCACACCTGTCTCTGGAACGGCACACAGCCAGTCCCGCCGCGCACTTGTGGATTCAACACCTGCCTTGCACTTTTCCGGTCATCAACGGCCATCAGCATCGACACAGTGTTGTGAGTCTCTCCGTGCTTCCTCAGGTTCCTTTGCCAAAAAAAAAAAAAAGGCTGGTTTCTTGAGGGCTTTTTTGGTCGTTTCTAGAGTGTCTTCTTGCACTGCTGACACAGAGCTCTGCTCGATCCAGAGGTAGGCCTCCCCAAAATCACACCGTTTATGAAAAAAGTCTTGCTGGCAACCTGGGAACAGAAATTGCGTTTTTCTAACGGTTCAGTCCTGTGTTGGGTAAGTCAGGGAAGGCTGCTATTGTGGTTCTGGTTTTGTGTCCGTGCGTGTGTATACGTGCAGAGATTCGTGCTATGTTGCACTGCATGGGGTACCTCTTCCCATACACTTCCCTTGGATTGTCCCTGCATCTGAGTTGCCCATATTTGAGGTCAGAGAGGCGGGCGTGATAGTTGGGCTCACCAGAAGGACGATACAGGAAAAATGCTTCCCTCTTGTTTTGATACCCCGTGGCTTGAGATCTGAGTGGTGAATGCAGGGGTAGATCCTGGTCTGTAGGAAATGGATTGGTCTGTCTAAACGTTCTGATGCTCCAGAATGTTTGGAAATGTATTTATTAATCTTGATCCGAATGCCTTTGAGCTGTCTTGAAGCAGCGTCTCTCAGTTAAGAACAGAAGTCCTGCTGGATTAGAAATACACCCAAGCCAAGTTTCCTGTTTCCAGTAGAAGGGAGTATAAACGCTATGTAGCCCTAAACTGCTCTAAAACTGCTTTATTAACAATACTATACTATCAAATGTCTTAAAGATGATAAATTTAACAATCAATGTCACAGCACAAACATACAGCAAAAAATCGTAAATGAAAGCCGACTCATAACTCTGAACTGCCCGCAAAAGGAGCCATGTAGTACAAATCAATATGTAAACAATTGCAGGGACGTTATAAACGTTTTCACAAGTAATGTGGCTCCAGATTCTGTATGCGGCCGTGGAATCGATAATACACGTTTGTCATGAGACAAGGATTCCGGATGTGACCTCATTTCGAGATCTTTTTCAGTCCTAATGAACCAATACAACAGACATGTGAGTTTTTGCTATTGTATAATTCACTGTTGACATTATAAAAGGTAAAGGTTCCCTTGCTCGAAAGCCAGTCGAATCCGACTCTAGGGTTGTGGTGCTCGTCTCCATTTCAAAGCCGAAGAGCCAGCGCTGTCCGAAGACGTTTCCGTGGTCATGTGGCCGGCATGACTAAACACCAAGGTGCACGGAACGCTGTTACCTTCCCATCAAAGCGGTACCTATTTATCTACTTGCAATTTCTTGCTTCCGAACTGCTAGGTTGGCAGGAGCTGGAACTAGAGACGGGAGCTCACTCCGTCATGCGGCACACTCGGGTCTCGAACTGCTGAACGACCGACCTTCCACAGCCTGCAGTTCAGCGTCTTAACCACTTGAGCCACCGCATTATACTTGCTTACATATATTGTCGTTTTATTGATGTTTCTGTTCATTAGGCTGTAACATTGATTGTTAAATTTATCGTCTTTAAGACATTTGATAGTATAGTATTGTTAATAAAGTTTCAGTTTGAGAGCAGTTTACATCGCGTTTATACTCCCTTCTACTGGTTTGGCTAAGTTTCCTGTTTCCAGCTATGGCAGCCAGATGCCTCTGGAATGCCTGCAAGCAGGAAACGATGGCCATTTCCTTCCCTGGTGTTTGTCATGACTCACAGCCACCAGTAGACCTTTCCTCTATGAACTCATTGCTGCTCGATGATGCAAAGAATTTCAGCTGGCATTACATCTGGATCGGGAAGTCCTAGATGGATGCAGAATCCATAGAAGACGGCTGGTATTTCCTGCTGCCGAGATATATGCGCACTTGTGTGCTGGCAAGTCTAATCTGAGTGACGGAACGGTTGGGACTCACATGGAATGGTAATCCGTGGCCTTGCAGGATTTAAGGAATGTATTGTCGTTCATTGCTCTAAAATATTTATGCCCCACCTACCAACCAGACTTTTCAAGGGATGCACGTTTTAAAACGACACACCTGGGAAATGAGAATCAGTTCTGAATGAAACTGATAGAACAACGTTTGAGTCCAGTGGGCACCTTTAAGACCAACAAAGTTGAATTCCGGGTATAAGCATTCGTGTGCATGCGCACAAGTGCGCATGCACACGAACGCTTATGCCCGGAATTCAACTTTGTTGGTCTTAAAGGTGCCCGGAATTCAACTTTGTTGGTCTTAAAGGTGCCCACTGGACACAAACGTCGTTCTGTTGATTCAGCCCAACACGGCGACCCGTTTGAATAGAAGCAGTGTGAGAGTCTCTGAAATCCCACCCCAATGCCCCAGGAAATTGGCTCCTAAAGACCAACTGAGTCAGCACCGGGAGGGGACATCTAACCCTGGCTGCACCGATGGGCAGATGGGACCTGTAACCTTCCTGGGCCACAGGCTTGGAGGACAGCTTGGACCCAGCCAGGGGTGGTGACAAGAACTGCTGTCCGGCCTGTTACCAGATGGTGGCGCTAGAGGCACGGGAGAAGGCGGCAGGCAAACCAACGGATTTTGCCATTCAGGGGGCCTTTAAATAAGTCAGGGGGCAATAAATAAATAAAGAAGAAGAAGAAGAGATTGGATTTATACCCCGCCCTTCACTACCCAAAGGTGTCTCAGAGCGGCTTACAAACTCCTTTCCCTTCCCCTCCCCACAACAGACACCCTGTGAGTGGGCGGGGCTGAGAGAACTCTGACACAAACTGCTCTTTTTCAAGGACAGCTGTGCCAGAGCTTGTGACTGACCCAAGGTCACATCAGCAGGTGCAAGTGGAGGAGTGGGGAATCAAACCCGGTTCTCCCAGATTAGAGTCCGCACACTTAACCACTACACCAAACTGGCTCTAAAAACTGCTTGCCTGCTTCCGGCCCCACTTTCAGCCATCGACTAGATAAACATTCCATGGAGATGTAGGCAGTTTTCCTCCAAAACGCGTTGCAAAAGTTAGTATGGGCAGGGTCCTTCAAATGACTTGCTGAAACGCCAAACAATACAAAAGGCCAAAGAACCTCATAGGTCGGGGTTCTCCCCGCCCCCAAGAAACGTGTATGAGGATGGTCAAGGAACTCCAATTCAGCCACCTTTAGAAGACGTCCGTTACCATAAAAGACTCAGGATCATATTGGTATCAGTGGGGAAATGTCCCAAGCTCATATTTTCATAGCCTGCTGCCTTGCAGGCTGCAAAAGCCTTTGGCATTTTTCATGGCACGATGTCAATGTTTTACAACACCATGCTAAGATAACCCCCAAATGGGGATTGGCTGGGGGGGGTACATTTCACCTGCATAAGAAATGTGCTTGCAAAGTGAAAAGGCGCTCGTAAGTCACACGGAGAGTTTCAAGCTGGGGTCAGCAGATGAAGCTCATGAGCTTTATCCGCCCCCCCCCCAGTCATATTCGACACAGCTTTTCTCCCAGATATTCTTGCCAACTCCAGGTGGGAAATTCCTAGAGATCTGGCCGTGGTGCCTGGGAAGTCTATGCTGTAGAGTCTACCTGCCAGAGCTGCTATTTCCTTAGCTTTGCCAGGTCCTCCCAGGCCACCGGTGGGGGTGGGGTTAGGGTTGCCAAATCCAGATTGGGAAACTCCTGGAGATTTGTGGGTGGAGCCTGGGGAGGAGAGGGACCTCAGTGGGATACTATGACATAGGGGTCCACCCTCCAAAGCGTCCATTTTCTGCAGGGGGGAATGGATCTCTGTAGTCTGAAGCTGTAATTCCAGGGGATCACCAGGTCTCACCTGGAGGCTGGCATCCCTACATTTGCTCCAAGGGAACGGATCTATGTAGATATAATTCTGGGGAATCCCCAGCCCCCACCTGGAGATTGGCAACCCTACTTTCCAGGAGTAGAATGCCATCTTGGGACCGATCCAGCCTACTGGCTTTGTGGTTCTGCCCCTGTGAAGGCTGCTTGAAAGACTGGGGCACACTGAATCTGCAGTGTCGACAATGGTCCCATATCAAGCTCCTGGAAATCAAGTTTGCTTTGTATGTTGTATTCAATACTAAGTGGCCCTGCCTGCATACGACGAGGGCAAGAGCTTTTGTTCAGTAATGATGACCCCGAGAAAGGATGGTCAAGCTGAATCAAACTCCATTTGAGTCAACAGGGTTTCTCTTGAGCAGTGCAAAACAAGTTTCTTATACTTTTTTGTGGGGGGAGGGACTCGGGAATGAATACATCGCAGTTTATTATGACTTAGAAACCGAGTGTGTTTGAGTTTCTTAAGATACTAAAAACGACCAGTGTATATAATTCCCAAAGGGGTAGTGATGTTAGTCTTTTGTAAAAGAACTAAATCAAAGGTCCGGCGGTCCCCGAAAGGCTGGCAAAATTTATGCCCGTATTGATTCCAGCGTAAATTTTGCTAATCTTTCAGTCGTCGCTGGACTTCTGTTGGACGCTGTACATAACAAAACCTTCCAAAGATTCCATTCCAGACACAGTTCTGCATTTCCCCCTTGGGAATGGATACAATACCTGCTGGTGCGTTCTCTTAAAAAAACAGAAGACCGTGCGGAATTAATCTCAATTGTGGGGTGCCGAATCCCGCCCATCAGTCTGTCCGAAGTGCAATATACGGTCGCGAGGGCGAAGGGATTCCCCTGCATCTGCTGTGACGAATGACCTTTGTATTTCTCGATGCTTGCTGAGAAAAAGAACACTGAATGTTTCTCTCGTGTTTGAATGTACAGTTTCTAAACCAGGCACACTTTCGTGTTGAAGAAAAGAGATCGGTATCCTGAGCTTGTCGTGCTCTGTTCTTGTTTCTCTGTCAATGATGCAATGTTAGATAGTTCGATTCGACAGTTGATATTTTATGTTGAATAAATGAATAGTTTTTGCAGTAATGGGGTTTTCGGGGCCTTTGCTTTCCTGGGCTGCTCTAATCGCCAAACGACCAGCCCCACCTCCCCTGCCAGAGAAGACCACAAAGGCATCTATCCAGACACCCCACCCAAGTCAGTCTATTTCCAATCGGCTGCCTTCCCCAGTGGCCTCTGCTCCGTTTTGTCTGAGTTCCGTTTCTCTCGGGGCTTTTTTCCTGGAGGAACGCACCGGAATGGAGTTCCGGAACCTCTTTGAGAAAATTCGTTTTTAAATGTTTAAAAGTTCAGGAGTTTTCAGTGTACAGATTGAAAAGTTTATTTCCCTCTGGCGCCTCTTTAAAAAAACCAACCAACCATGGTTTCACCACTAAGGCTGTGGTCACACACACTAAATAACCGACTTTCAGTGCACTTTCAATGCACTGTCGAATTCGATTTTGCCAGTCCACCCAGTAAAAATACAGTTGGAAAGTGCAATGCACTTTCCAACTGTAATTTTACTGGGTGGACTGGCAAAATCCAATTCGACAGTGCACTGAAAGTGGATTGGAAGCGGATTATTCAGTGTGTGTGACCGCAGCCTAAGACAATTATTAAGAGTTCAGAAGGTGAACTGGATTCCCTGATTCTACAGAATCTAACCCTAAATGGAAGATTTTATTTTAAGAATCGTCGCCCAGGCTATCAGAGATTGGCACGGGGTGGTTTGGACAGCTTCCGGTCCCCAAGGATCCTCCCAAGCAATCTGGCTGCCTCCATCGCACAGCCCCAGTGGATGGTGAGCCCAAAGCCGCCGTGGCCGTAGTTATGGATCACCTGGAACAGACAAAAACAGGCAAGAACAGCGCTTGGGTGGTGTCCTGGCACTTTGCTCGGCTAGCGGCACCTCTTTCCGCTGGCACAAGGGGCCTTTCTCCCCCCCCCGCACACGTCTCCAAGTCTCCTTGAACTGGAAAAAAGGGGAATGGCAGGATACAACCCTGGGGTGGGGTTTGTGGTGGCCGGGACTCTGGTGCTAATTGGGCAGGAGATCTAGGGCTCAGGGGGGGGGGATCTAGATTGCAGGCTTGACCTGATCCCTCTGACCTAGGGGGACTGGGGCATGTCCTTTTAGGAGGGGTGGGAAGGGGGGGCTCGGCGTTCATCCAACTGCAAATCCCTGGGTCCTTTAGGGGATTCAGCCGAGCAGGCCTAAAACGGGTACACACAGGCACTTTGGGTAGACCCTGTGGTTTTTATCTTGGAAATTAAGCAAAGAACTTCTTGGGAGCCAGTTTGATGTCGTGGTTAAGTGCGCGGACTCTAATCTGGGAGAACCGGGTTGGATTCCCCACTCCTCCACTTGCACCCACTGGATGACCTTGGGCAAGCCATAGTGCTGACAAGAGCTGTCCTTGAAAAAGAGCAGTTTCTGTCAAGAGTTCTCTCAGCCCCACCTACCTCACAGGGTGTCTGTTGTGGGGAGGGGAAGGGAAAGGAGTTTGTAAGCCGCTCTGAGACACCTTTGGGTGGTGAAGGGCCATGGGGTATAAATCCAATCTCTTCTTCTTCTTTGTTGATGTCTGAGTTGCCAGTCCGGGGACAACCCTTGCGCCTTGTTTCCTAGAAGGCCCTCTAACTCGGGGAACAGACTGGCAGTCTGACAATGGGACAAATCACTTCCTCAGCTGGTCTGATCACAGTCCTGGCGGTCCGAGTGGGCCCTTGTGGTTTCAGCCACATTAAGTGACCAGCAGTCAGTGTTCCCTTTAAGCTGAATTAATGTGAGCTAGCGGCTCACACATTTTTGTCTCAGCTCAGGACGGAGGGCTCCAGAGCAGGCTAATTTATGCAGCAGCCCAATCGCTCGCTCACAGCTTTAATGCCAGGAGCTCACAAAGTAGAATTCTTGCTCACAGGACTCCACAGCTTAGAGGGAGCATTGCCAGCGGTGCAATCCTAGACAAAGCACCGCCCTTCCAAGTCCACGGAAGTCAATGGGCTTAGAAAGGTGTAACTCTGCTGAGGACCAAGGCTCCCTCTAAGCTGTGGGGTCTTGTGAGCAAAAATTCTACTTTGTGAGCTCCTGGCATTAAAGCTGTGAGCGAGCGATTGGGCTGCTGCATAAATTAGCCTGCTCTGGAGCCCTCCGTCCTGAGCTGAGACAAAAATGTGTGAGCCGGAGGCTAAAAAACGGTGAGCTAGCTCACACTCACTCAGCTTAGAGGGAACACTGCTTAGGACTGCGACTGTTAGTTGCAGCAAGGCGATTCCAAATGGCAGCCAACGAAGCCCGTTCCTTGTTCCGCCAAGGAGGAGGCACTGTGCTGCCCCCAGTCAGCGTTATCTGTAGTTTAGTAAAACTGCGCTGTATCTTTAAGAGTTGTTGCACCTGGGAATTGTAGTTCACAGTTAGGGGTCCCAGAAGCTTCCCTCTGACTGGCTCATTAAGAGCAATTTCCTGAGCTCAGAGGCACAAAGATAGGAGTTTTATTGTTCTTTTCCGTTCCTTTGTTCATCAACCCTTACTGCAAGGAGAGGGGAAGTCCATCTCTTTCTCACCGCGGCTATAGAACTGACCTAGATCACAAGATGATACGGTTCCCTACCCAATCTCTCCCCTCCTTTGCAGTTTAAAGAGTAGACAAAGATGGGAAGAAGGCTGTAAAACTCAAATCCTCGCGCCTCTGGGTGCAGGAAATGACTGTTAATCAGCCAGTCACAGGGATGCTTTGGGATGTCTAACTAAAGACTTCAGTTCCCAGGGGCAACTGCTCTTAAAGATATATGGCACAGATAACGCTGACTGGGGGCAGCACAGGCACCAATGGCCGGGGAAATGGGGCGCTCTAGGAATCCTTCGCTTTCACGCTATGCTCCTCAGAGTCACTCCACTGCTCTCAGTTAATAAGCTGGTTCCTTTCCAAGAACCCTGACTTTGAATCATCTCCAGCTGTGCAATGGCATTCTGCAGGCCCTCTCTCGGGTAGAGTCTGTAATCATCTGCACCGCAGAGATTTCCACGCACGTCGTGTGGCAAACGCCTAGCAGGTCGTTCTGGGAATTTATTCAGAACTGAGTAGCAGAGAGCTCCCCCCCCCCCCCGGGAATCAACCAGCCTCATCAGATATAAGTCAAGTTACAGGGTTGGTCCCTGAGTCTTGCCAGCATCCGATCCAGGGCAGAGGCCCAGCAAGGTGAGGGTTAAAGGGACATTAAGTCCAGGCAGGTGCAGCTGGCAATACCAACAGGGTCCAGGTGAGGGTGCAGGGCAGTGTTCCCTCTAAGCTGTCAGTGTGAGCCAGCTCACAGTTCTTTAGCCTCCGGCTCACACATTTTTGTCTTTGCTCAGGAAGGGATGGCTCCAGAGCAAACTAACTGATGCAGCATCCAAATGGCTTGCTCACAACTTTAATGCCAGTGGCTCACGAAGTAGAATTTTTCCTCGCAAGGCTCCACAGCTTAGAGGGAGCCTTGGTGCAGGGACACCTGGGCAGTCAGTTGGGAAGACAGCCTGCCCAGACCAGAGCAGGTAATCTGTTGGGCTTATTCCCTCAAAAGAGCATATCAAGAAGAAGCAAAAAGCTGGGGGGAGGCTCACTAGGCCAGTGGCCCCCAACCCTTTTTGAGCCACCGGTCCCTCGGGAAATCTGGCCCAATGGGATGGGCGCAGCCACAAGATGGCTGCTGCAGGAGGCGGAGCCCGCCACAAAATGGCTGCCTTGTCTTATCTTCAGAAACGCGGCTGGTGTTGTGGTGGGAGATGCTATCAAAGCACGGTTTTTAAAAATCTGAACTGCCAATCAGATCTCCAATGGCCAATCAGAAGTCCTGTTGGGCAAAAGCCTCACCTGGCCCCGCCCGCTTTCTAAAAGCCATTGTCAGGCACCAGGAAAGGGGTGGGTGGGCCGTGTTGGGGACCACGGCCCTAGACAAAGCAAGGAACCTCAGACAAGCCAGTGTTATGTGTGCCTAGGTGCACAGATGAAGAGAAGAAGAAGAGATTGGATTTATACCCTGCCCTTCACTACCCAAAGGTGTCTCAGAGCGGCTTACAAACTCCCTTCCCTTCTCCTCCCCACAACAGACACCCTGTGCGGTAGGTGAGGCTGAGAGAGCTCTAACAGAAACTGCTCTTTTTCAAGAACAGCTCTTATCAGAACTATGGCTTGCCCAAGGTCACATCAGCAGGTGCAAGTGGAGGAGCTGGGGAATCAAACCGGGTTCTCCCAGATTAGAGTCCACGCACTTAACCACGACACCAGTACACCAATGGAACATAATGTGCACAAATGACACACAATTAATTCACCCATCCTGCGAGCACTGCCTTTGGACCCCATACAGCTCTTTCCATCCCGAAATCTGCTTACCTCTGACTGTAAGTGCCCGTGGCGTATAACTTCGTGCTCCAGCCGAACTTTAGACCGGGCTGGACGGAAGCCAACCCATTTGTCAACAATCTTGGCTTTCTGGAAACAAAAAAAGGGGTTTGCCACACTTCCGGTCACACACTCGAAAACATACGAGCTGCGAATGGCCACAACAGACAGATCCGCCTCTGTCCTGTGGACATCCTTTCCGCTGACGGTGCTGCTTTCCCCTGGAGCAAGGGGCTCATGACCGGGGGGGGGGGAGGGGGGGAGAATAGATCTGTGTGATCCAGCCCATAATCAGTGTTCCCTCTAAGCTGAGTCAGTGTGAGCTAGCTCACAGTTTTTTAGCCTCCGGCTCACACATTTTTGTCTTAGCTCAGGAAGGAGGGCTCTAGAGCAAACTAATCTATGCAGTAGCTTAATCATTTGCTCACAACCAATGTTCCCTCTAAGCTGTAGAGTCCTGTGAGCAAAAATTCTACTTTGTGAGCTACTGGCATTAAAGTTGTGAGCGAGCGGTTTGGCTGCTGCATAAATTAGTTTATTCTGGAGCCCTCCTTCCTGAGCTAAGACAAACATGTGTGAGCTGGAGGCTAAAAAAACTGTGCGCTAGCTCACACTAACTCAGCTTAGAGGGAACACTGCTCACAACTATAAGGCCAGTAGCTCACAAAGTAGAATTTTTGCTCACAAGACTCCACAGCTTAGAGGGAGCATTGCCCATAATATCTCCCAGCCTTGGGACGGATCTCCTTTGGATGGATGATGAGCCCCACGGTCCAGCTCTTCCCACGTCCTGTTATCCCACAACAGCTAACTGATCCCTCTGGGAACAGCAGAGGCAGGGCGG
Source organism: Gekko japonicus (assembly GCF_001447785.1). Classification (NCBI taxonomy): domain Eukaryota; kingdom Metazoa; phylum Chordata; class Lepidosauria; order Squamata; family Gekkonidae; genus Gekko; species Gekko japonicus. Next base: position 1,119,739 of record NW_015167526.1, read on the forward strand.
GGAGGCAAGGACTCCGCCAGCTGATGCCCCCCTGGCGACATCCTGCCTTTGCGGATTGTGGCAGCCCCGCTTGGTCAAGGGCGCTTTGCCCCGGCTCTGCCATAACCTTCCCTGCAGCGGAGGCCCTGCCAGGCCTCAGAGAGCAAGCGGGTGGCACCGCCTTCTTCCCCCACCTTTCCGTATCCTCTGCTCTCCCGTGCAGCCTGAACATAAGGACATAGGAGAAGCCATGTTGGATCAGGCCAATGGCCCATCCAGTCCAACACTCTGTGTCACTCAGTGGCCAAAACCCAGGTGCCATCAGGAGGTCCACCAGTGGGGCCAGAACTCCAGAAACCCTCCCACTCTTGCCCCCCCCCAAGCACCAAGAAGACAGAGCATCACTGCCCCAGACATAAGAGAAGCCATGCTGGATCAGGCCAATGACCCGGCCCATCCAACAGTCTCTGTCACACAGTGGCCAAAACCCAGGTGCCATCAGGAGGTCCACCAGTGGGGCCAGAACTCCAGAAACCCTCCCACTCTTGCCCCCCCCCAAGCACCAAGAAGACAGAGCATCACTGCCCCAGACATAAGAGAAGCCATGCTGGATCAGGCCAATGACCCGGCCCATCCAACAGTCTCTGTCACACAGTGGCCAAAACCCAGGTGCCATCAGGAGGTCCGCCAGCGGGGCCAGGGCTACTTCACCCTCTGCTGCCTGCTGGAGATTCTCTTGCAGTCCCTGGCTTGCTGTTCCCCTCTACCCTTTCGCCCAACCAGAAGTGCCCTGAAACCCTCCGGTCTCCACTATAGCCGCCTCCCAGGTTGCTCCCTCTCCCGGGCAGAGCTGGAGGATGGGACCGGCTCCCTCTGGCTGCGCAACTCTGTCCTGCCTGTCCTGGGTGCTTCGTGGACTGGCTGCTGCAGCTGCCAGTTGTGTTGTGTTTGTCGCAGCCAAGGTGAGTTGCCCCTGCAAGCCCGGGACTGGTCCCGTCAGCCACCAGCCAAGCACGGAGGCTCCCCCTGCCCTCGGCCTGTTCCTCTTCCTGGCGATGCCTTTGCAGGTTGTCGGTGACGGCTGCCGTCCTCACAGAGTGTGGCACAGAGCGACGCGGGTGGGGTCGGTGAGGCGGACATACCTGGATGCTCGGCAGCAGCTGGCAGCACTCTTGCCAAATTTTGTGGTGGTCCCGGGAGCTGATCTCTTTGCTCCAGTTTCCCAGCTGGAAAGTCCCTCCCAAGGTCACGAGCCGGCTCCTAGACCGAAGGCAGAAGGTGAGCCGGGCGAGCAGGCCCTGATCCGACATCCACACATGCGCAGGGGCTTAGTGAGGGGGTGGTTTGCATACAGAAGGTGACGCTGGGCCCAGCAACAGGAACATGTGGCCTGGTGGTGCCCAGAGAATGACTCTTTCTCATGAGCACCCGAACACACACGAAGCTGCCTGGTGTAGTGGTGAAGTGCGCCGACTCTAATCTGGGAGAACCGGGTTTGATTCCCCACTCCTCCACTTGCACCTGCTGGATGACCTTGGGCAAGCTACAGTTCTCTCAGAGCTGTTCTCTCAAGGACAGTTCTGGAAAGAGCTCTCTTAGCCCCACCCACATCACTGGGTGTCTGTTGTGGGGAGGGGAAGGGAAAGGAGTTTGGTAGCTGCTCTGAGACTCCCTTGGGTTGTGAAGGGCGGGGGATACATCCAGTCTCCTCCTTTTCTCCTTCTTCCTCTTCTTCCCACAGCAGCTCTCCAGGGTCACGGGCAGAGGTCTTTCCCATCGCCCACTACCTGATTCCTTTAACTGAAATTGCCGGGGATTGAACCGGGGACTCTCTGCATACCGAGCACATCCTCTGCCTCTGAGCCGCAGCCCCTCCCATCTATGACATCACCTGTGAGGGAAGTGATGGTTGGCCTCTCCCACAGAATCCTCGAACGCCGTGTGCAGCCGTTTCCCATGGTGCTCCACTGGGGCCTGCAGGGGCAGATCGGCCCCTTAACTTGTTGGAAAAGTTCCTGGTGAGCTGCTGTTCTGGAAAGCCACTGGCAACCAGCAGCAAGGGCCCCTGCGGTGTTGGCCATCCCACAGGCCCAGGCCCAGGTCACGGCCACTATGACAACGGGGGCAAGTCAGTCAGGTGGACCTGAATGGATCCTGCAAGCACCGCAGAGCCCACTCAGTTCTGTTTGTTCCAGGGCTGTTTTACTCTCCCCGTCTGTTCCCAGTTGCCAAATGGGTGGTGCCGAAGGCCACCCTCTAGCTTGATGTGACTCGTAACCAGGGGTCATTTCCTGCAGGAGCGCACAGGAGCGGAGCTCCGGCAGTAAAGAGCCCAAGGGGCGGGCACATGCAACAAGCCCCTGCTCCCAGCAGCCCTCAGTCAGAGCAAGAAGCAGGCAGGTAAGTTGCAGAGCCCCCCCCCCCAGTCCAAAACAGTCCAGTGGCACCTTTAAGGCCAAGTTCTATTCAGCTACAAGCTCTCCCTCCTCTGCGAGGACAGATCTGCACGTGTCCCCCCCCCCAATAGCTAGCCATCCAAAACAGTCCAGTGGAGCCTGAGCGGTGTGCGTTGCCTTCTGACACACTTCCGGTGATGTCAGGGGGTGTGGCATATGCTAATGAGTTATGCTAATGAGCTCCTGCACCTCTTTTTCCACGAAATGACCCCTGCTTGTAACAGCTACCAAGCACTAAACTGGCCCCACGAACAGGAATGAAGAAAGAGCTTCAAGGATTTATCTGGGTCCCCTCAGCAGATTCTGCTGTAGCCAATGAAAAACTTGCCTTACCCAGGTATGATGTAAGGCGTATTATAGAGGCCAGACTTGATATCATGGGTTATGATGAAATGCTTCACCCAAGGAGCGTCCACCTGAAGGTCCGAAAAGGGTAGTTAGAGCGAGAGCAGAAGATTCCCTCATCCGGCATTCCCCATGGAAAAAGCAAGGAGGCAAGGAGCCGGGGGGGGGGGCTACTCAGCTCGAGCTTCTCCCTGCCCCCCCCCAATCAGCCTCTCCCATGATCAAGATATTCACTGTAAGCTCCTTGGGGCAGGGATCAACCTTTGTTTTTTGTTTCTAAAACTCCAGCCCACACCATGCACATCGGTGGTGCTATAAGTGCCCGGAATTGCAGCAATAACCCCCCTTCCTTTTCTCTAGAAAAAATGCCCCCCCCATTCATGCAGGCAGAGGCTTCCTTATCATCGTGAGCAACGCTCCTAATGGAACTGCCCTCATAGCGCTTGTGGGGAGGGCAGTACAGAAGCCTAATAAAATAACTAAATCTTTATGACTGAAGGGCTGTTTCTGACCCAGAACCCAGTTTGGTGTCGTGGTTAAGAGCGGCGGACTCTAATCTGGGAGAACCGGGTTTGATTCCCCACTCCTCCACATGCAGCCAGCTGGGTGGCCTTGGGTCAGTCACAGGTTCTTTCAGAGCTGTTCTCTCTGGAGCAGTTCTCGAGAGAGCTCTCTCAGCCTCACCTACCTCGCAGGGTGTCTGTTGTGGGGAGGGGAAGGGAAGGTGACTGTAAGCCGCCCTGAGACTCCTTCGGGTAGTGAAGGGTGGGGTATAAATCCTTTCTCTTCTTCTTCTTCATATCCAGCTCCCCTCGCAACTAGCTCCTCCCTCTCAGCCACGCAACCCCCTGTAGATAATTCCTGGCCCTGTACAGTGCTGGAAGTCGCATGATGGGCATTGCAATGCCTTGTGCCAGGGCAGCTTGCAAAGGGAGGGGACTGTTCGCCTGACCTTGGCTGCTCTGCAGCGCCACCACAGCAGGTGGCCAGAAGGGGCATTGCAACTTTCCGCCCAGCAGGGATCAAGCGACAGGAGGAGCCAGCAGGACCCTGTTTCCTCCATACAACGCTGCCAGCTCCGCTGTGGCCTTTTGATTAGCAACTTGTTGCAGAGACCGGCTCTCTGTTCAACCACCTGTTTCCCAAACGTATCCCAAAGCCTGGCCTCACCTTTATGACTTGCCCCCGACCGGGGAGCAACTCAGGGTCTGGCTGCAGCTCCCCTGCACGAACCCCCGTACAGTTGATGATGACATCCACCCCTTGCGCCGTCAACTGGCAGAAGACAGATTTGTGAAGTTATTCTCCCTTTTGGCCTGGCAGAACCATGTTGTGATCAAAGGCCTCTTGTGCCAGTCCACGGCTAGTATATCGCACGATCCGCGATTCTCTCTTCTGATCACTCATATTTGAGAAAACTGCCTGTCTTGACAGGTATCTGACAAAGGGATCTTTGGCTTTTGAATGCTTATGCCGGGGGAAACTTTTTTGGTCGCTAAGGTGCCGTCGGACTCTTATTCAGCTGTTTGACTGCAGACCAAGACAGCTGCCCTCTGGAATGGCCGGTCTTCTTGTAACCCACTGCTCATCCTCCAAATGTGTCTCTTCACGAGCATCTTTGCGTTGCAATCGGCCTTCCACAAACTGAACTTCGGGGAGGGAGGAGTGGGGGCGGGGCTGCAGGCCAGGCCGGCACCCTCTTTCTGTGGCGCCCTAGGCAATGGCCTAACCCCACCTTATGGACGGGCTGGCCCTGCCCAGCAGAGAACTCTAATGGCCACCCACAAGGACACTCCAGTCCCCGTCCCTGAATTTTCACTCCTCATAAAACTCTGGACCTTTTCATTCTCGAGACACAAGGTAGTCTGTGGCATTCCCTGGGTGACCTGGGGCCAGGCATTCTCCCTCAAAACAAAAGGGGAGTGGAAAAGCAAAGACGGTGCCATGCCCCCCTCACAGGTGCGTGTGTGGGGAGAAGGGCCATCAAGTCGCAGCTGATTTGTGGCACTCCCTTGTAGGGTTTTCCAGGCAAGAGAGGAACAGGGGTCGTTCGCCCTTGCCTGCCTCCACGCAGTGGCTCTGGGCTTCCTTGGAGGTCTCCCGTCCAAGTACTAACCAGGGCAGACTCGGCTTAGCAATCAAGTTCTGATGGGATCAGGACAGACTGGACCAGCCAGGTCAGGGTCGGGGCGGCGTAACCATGAAGCAGGCTAGGCACATGCTTAGGGCACAAGGGCCAAAGTGGGCGCCACAAAGTTGGGGAACGGGTGAAAAGAACTTTATGTAGCCCGAGCTTGGCTTCGTTTGTACAGTCTATTGTGTGATCATATTTTTGTATCGCCGCAACCTGCATTGTCTATCTGGCCAGACAGGTCAACAACGAAAATGGACTGGGGGTCAGTGTGGAAAGGAGGGGGGCACCAAGACTGGTCAGTGCTTCGGGCACCAGTGAGCCTTCATCCGCCCCTGGTCAGGGCACTCCTCACCAGTGTCCCCTCTAAGCCGAGTTGGTGTGAGCTAGCTCACAGTTCTTTAGCCTCCAGCTCACACATTTTTACCTTTGCTCAGGAAGGATGGCTCCAGAGCAATGTTCCCTCTAAGCTGTGGAGTCTTGTGAGCAAAAATTCTACTTTGTGAGCTGCTGACATTAAAACTGTGAGTGAGCAATTTGGCTGTTGCATAAATTAGTTTGCTCTGGAGCCGTCCTTAATGGGCTAAGACAAAAATGTGAGCTGGAGGCTAAAAACTGTGAGCTAGCTCACACTAACTCATCTTAGAGGGAACAATGCTCCAGAGCAAACTAATTCATGCAGCAGCCAAATCGCTCGCTCACAACTTTAATGCCAGTAGCTCACAAAGTAGATTTTTTGCTCACACATCTCCACAGCTTAGAGGGAACACTGCTCCTCACAGGTAGGACGGGATAAAAGCGAGATGGATGGACGGACGGACAGACAGACAGACATTCTACCCGGTCACTCAGCGGCAGTGTTCCCTCTAAGCTGAGTTAGTGTGAGCTAGCTCACAGTTTTATAGCCTCCGGCTCACACATTTTTGCCTGAGCTCAGGAAGGGATGGCTCCAGAGCAAACTAATTTATGCAGCATCCAAATGACTCGCTCACAACTTTCATGCCCATAGCTCACAAAGTAGAACTTTTGCTCTCAGGAGGGAACATTGCTCAGCGGGTCTGCTTAAACCTTCCAGCATTCCAGTCAAGAACGATAAAGGCATTCGGGGTGACTGAAAGATAGCTGGCGATTAATTTTTTAAAAAATAATTAAATTCATGACACTTGCATTACTTCAGAAACTAAATAATGAGAATGTAAACGTATGAGGTCAACAGGGGTGGACGTGCAGGGCTTTGCTCTTTTTCAGACCCCCAATTCTCGCCCTCCCAAATATCTGGAGGCAGCCCTGTCCCGGAGGCCACCCTCTCTAAATCTGCAAAGTGGATTTCCCTTTGGATCGGATCCTCCGCCCAGCTGCAGAAGAGGAAGTGTCTGACTGGTCCTTTTCAAGGCCTTATAAATGCTGAAATTTCCAACTAACCTCTTGGAAAGAGTTGATTTTCCGATGAAAGAATTTGACTCCCCGCATCTTTAACCTGTAAGAAGAATGTCTGCTTCAGACGCGGCAAGAGAGTGAGCCAGACAGGGCCTAAGAGGGAGAGACCAGCAGGATCCTGGGACTCGGAGCTGCCTGGGAACCCCTAGTCTCTCAATCCATGCCCTGCTCCTATTGCAGCTCTCTTGGGGCACAAGAGTTCCAGGATCTAACCCGCTTCTTTTGTCGGATGCGTTTACGCCTACTATTTATTTATGTATTTGATTTCTACCCCGCCCTACCCTGCCGAGGTAGGCTCAGGGTGGTTTACAAAAGAAACACCAAATAAAACAACAGTATAAAATCAATATAAAATACACAATAAAGTTATTAAAACCATTAACATAATGATGGCGTCACGACTGTAATAAAGTGCACATACTGTAGTAAAGTACCTCCACTGTTGGCACGCTCAGGCTGTAAGAAAGCACAGGGCAAAGATGATGGAACGCAGCTCCTTACCTAAATGCCTGACGGAAGAGCTCTTTGGGAACCATGGACAGTAACCTCTGGATTAAATTTCTGGATTAAATTTCTGACTAAATAAATATTTTTCTTCACTGACCAGATGGTGACAATAAATATAACGACATTTAAAAGGGACTAGTGGGAAGTGATCACAGCCATTTGGTGTTGCCAAGAGCCATTGGGACAGAAAGCAGAAAACGTTGTCTCATACACACCGGTTTGTAAGCCAGGGTAGGTAGGTCCTGCCTTCGAGCATCAGGGCCGTGTTCAACCAGCCATAACTGCAACCAGGGAAAAAAAGTAAAGCATTACCCTTTGAAGAACTGAACGGGGAGTGGGCAAGGTGCAGCAGCTGAAGTGCCATCCAATTTCTTTCGGTAGAAAACCTTGCTGGGATCCAGCAGGGCCTCACCAGGCATGCTGATATTAGCCCACCAAGAATATTTTCTATTTCACCATGAATAATGGCCATTATTTATCTATCTGTTAGGGATGGGCACGAACCGAGAAACGAACCGTGGTTTGAGCACAAACCGGGACGGTTCATGGATTGTTTTGAACCGGTTTATTTGGTCGCATCATTCCTGAATCCAAAAATGGACTGCCTTTTTTCCATGGAAGTTCGTTTGGTTCCTAAGAGTGGTTTGTTCTCCAGACAGCCTGCCGCTGATTTAATCAATTCCTAGACAACGCTGGGGGTGGACTTGTGGAGAGCCCTAGAAACACCCACAGCAGTTGTCCATAGCTGGATTGGCAGCTCTAGGAGCCAACCACAGAGCTCCCGTTCTGCTCTATGGGAGCAGATACAGACCCCATCCTGACTCAGCTGCTTTCACTTTGCAGCAGGAAGAGAGAGGAGTTACCGTAGTTGTCGTGTGAGAGCGAGTTAGAAAGAATTGCTTGCTGCATGGCTGATTTAAGGGGAGGCCAGAGCTGAGCTTTCCTGGGGGCACCTGCTTTGGGGGGCTGTAACTCAGACATCCCAAATCCAATCTTTGCCAAACTTGGAGGGTGGGTGCAGGAGAGCCTGATGAAGACTCCCGGTCAGTTTGGCATCTCTAACTCACGAGGGGGCTGTTCTACCATATCCCAAACTCATGAACTGAGCAAACCATTTGAGAAACGGGAAAAGTTTGCGAAAGTTCATGGTTCGTGTAATCAAATGATCCACGAACCACCATTTTCCCAGTTCGCGCCCATCCCTACTATCTATCTTTAATAGTGATCAATAACTGAATATGGATTTCAGAGCTGAATATCTAATTCCAGCTCATTGGCAAGCGGCTTACGCAGGAGTCGTGCAGCTACCCATGGTCACTGGACCACAGGCTAAACAGAGCTTGGCCCAGTTTAACATCTCGTGTTCTGTTTCCACCAGCTGAGAGCCAGAAAGATGACTCTGCCCTTGGTATGGTACTGAAGAGGGGCAGCTGGAACTTGACCCCTTGACCCCACTGTCCTTCCTGCCCTAAATTAGCACCCCAAAGGGTTGCCAACTCTGTCTTGGGAAATTCCTGGAAATTTGGGGGTGGAGCCTGGGGAGGGACTTCAGTGGGGAATAATGCTACAGAGTCCACCCTACAAAGCAGCCTTTTCCTTCACAGGAATGGATCTCTTTATTCTGAAGTGCAATGGTAGATCTCTCCAGACCCCACGTGGAGGTTGGCAACCCCAGCACCCAGCCTGTAGGACATGGTAAACCAACCAAGTCATTGGAAATCTCGGCTGAAGGGGTGTATTGGACCATACCTGTAACCTGGGAAGAGCTCGAGCTCTTTCGGTGTTAAGTTCCTAAATCCCAAGACAATATCTTTCCAGGATGGATCCTATGGAGAAGGAAAAAGTTCAGGCCCATTGGTATGATAAGCGAGGGGGCAAAAATCCATAAATTATTGCCAGTATAAGGGAGTTCAAACCGGGGACTCCTGTAGTGGGACAAAGACCCCTTCCTGCTCCACCCAGGAAAACCTGCGAGCCACATCCTGCTTTTAAGGCTTCCAGGAAACCCACATAAGAATGTTAAGAAGAGCCCTGCTGGATCAGACCAGTGAGGGTCCATCTAGTCCCACATCCCATCTCACACAGCGGCCAACCAGTTCCTCTGGAAGGCCACTAACAGGACACAGGGGCCGAGGCTTTCCCCTGATGTCGCCTCCTGGCTCTGGGATTCAGAGGTTGACTACCTCTGAGCATTGAGGTTCCCTCTAGTCACCATGGCCAGTTGCCACTGATAAACCTCCCCTCCATGAATCTATCTGATCCTCTTTAAAGCCGTCTGTGCCTGCGGCCATCACTGCACCCTCTGGCAGCAAATTCCACATTTTAATCACTCTCTGTGGAAAGTAGTATTTCCTTTTGTCTGCCCTGAACCTACTGCCCATCATTCTCATTGGATGTCCTTGAGTTCTAGTATTTGGGGAGAGGGAGAAAAACTTCTCTTTGTCAACTCTCTCCGCCCCATGCATAGCTTGATAAACCTCTCTCATGTCCCCTGCCCTGTAGTCATCTCCTCCTCCTCCTCCTTCTCCTCCTCCTCCTCATCATTTATTTATTTTACGTTTTCACGGTATACAACCCAAAAAAAACTGTCTTAAACATAGGTATATCAGTCTATAAGTCGTACTCGACCCCATTTGGAATACTGTGTGCACCTGTCTTATTACTATTAAATTCATTGATTATTGATGTTAAATTTGGGCACATGCACTGTTTCTTGTTTTGATATATTATTTATTATTTATCTATAGTCAAATTTATACCCCGCCCTCTCCGCAAAGCAGGCTCATGGCGGCTTCCAACAACAATACAACAATACAGAACAAAAGCATAAATAGTACAGAATTAAGACACAACAATTAAAACAGTGTGTTACAAATGTTACAAAGTACCGGTGGCAGTTAAAAATAAACAAATGAGATGTTTTCAAATGAAAGTGCTTCGATGTTATTCCCCATAAGTGTTTGGATGTTATTTTGCTCATTCTTGAAGCAGCTGCTGATGTCAACATTACGGGCCGTGCACTAAGGCGATAGCGGCCCCACGTTATATGCTTGGTGGAAGAGCTCCGTCTTGCAGGCCCTGCGGAACTGTGAAACTATATTGCCGTGCCACTGCCTTTCATTTTGTATCTCAAATGCCACTATAATCAGCTACCTACCGGAACTGGCTGGGTGAAGAGATTGTACCCAGAGAGCGGGAAAAGGCCCATGTCTTGAGCTTCTGGGGAATTAATGTGCTCCAACATGTAATCAAAAGTCTCTTTGTTCCAGAGCCTGTAAAATTAAATAATACAGCGTCAGTATTCCTTTCCCCCCAGCATCAAAGGTTGCCTTTGGACAACGTGTCACAAGTCAAAGGGACAGCTGGGATTGGGACCAGGATATTATTAGGCTTTAAAAGCAGCTCTTGGTTCCAAAGGACTTACTTCCAAATCACCAAGTGAGAGAGGTTTGGTACTGGTGTCTGTAATGAAAAGACAATGCCATGCTAATTATGCTCCCCAAGTGTTCCTTCAGGGACAGAAACAGTAGAGAGAGATCGCCTAGTGCAGCCTCTCCTCAGAACAGAACATCCCACAATCGCCAGAAAATCAAGGCACTCCGTTAGTAAGCCCGGAGGCCGAAGAATTTGCTTTCAGGTGAAAGTACACACAAAGCTGCCTTCTACTGAATCAGACCCTCAGTCCATCAAAGAAGAAGAAGAAGAAGAGATTGGATGTATACCCCATGGCCCTTCACTACCCAGAGGAGTCTCAGAGCGGCTTACAAACTCCTTTCCCTTCCCCTCCCCACAACAGACACCCTGTGAGGTAGGTGGGACTGAGAGAGCTCTCGACAGAAGCTGCTCTTTCAAGAACAGCTCTTGTCAGAACTATGGCTTGCCCAAGGTGATCCAGCAGCTGCAAGTGGAGGAGTGGGGAATCAAACCCGGTTCTCCCAGATTAGAGTCCGCACACTTAACCACGACACCAAACTGGGTCTCTTGTCTGCTCAGTCTGGCAGTGGCTTTCCAAGATCTCAGGCAGGGGTCTTTCACGTCGCCTACCACCTGATCCTTTTAGCTGGAGATGCTGGGGATTGAACCCAGGACCTTCTGCATGCCAGGCAGAGGCTCTACCACTGAGCCAGGGCCCCTTCCGAAAGGAGTCTGAAAGAGATGAATATTTTTCAAGAAACAATCTCCCTTCTCTGCCTTCCCCCTTCTCTTGGGTGCACACTGGGCATCTGCAGGAAGGAGGGCTTTAACAGCAAGAAGAGGAAGAAGAAGAAGAAGAAGAAGAAGAAGAAGAAGAAGAAGAAGAAGAAGAAGAAGGAGGAGGAGGAGGAGGAGGAAGGAGGAAGGAGGAAGGAGGAAGGAGGAAGGAGGAAGAAGGAAGAAGGAAGAAGAAGAAGAAGAAGAAGAAGAAGAAGAAGAAGAAGAAGAAGGGGAAGAAGAGGGAAGAAGAGGGAAGAAGAGGGAAGAAGAAGGAAGAAGAAGGAAGAAGAAGAGATTAGATTTATACCCCGCCCTTCACTTCCCAAAGGAGTCTCAGAGCGGCTTACGAACTCCTTTCTCTTCTCCTCCCCACAACAGACACCAAGAAGAAGAAGAGGAGGAGAAGATTGGATTTATACCCCGCCCTTCACTTCCCAAAGGAGTCTCAGAGCGGCTTACAAACTCCTTTTCCTTCCCCTCCCCACAACAGACACCCTGTGAGGTAGGCGGAAGCCTTGACAGAAACTGCTCTCTTTCAAGAACAGCTCTAACAGAACTATGGCTTGCCCAAGGTCATCCAGCAGCTGCAAGTGGACGAGTGGGGAATGAAACCCGGTTCTTCCGGATTAGAGTCCGTGCACTTATCCACTGTACCACACTGTGTGAAACTATTCATGCTATTACTCAATGGCTCTCTTTTTTAGGAAGATTGGTTTTGCATATTTCATCAAAATGGACAGAGCCTGCGAAATTAAGCAACATCGGATCAGGTGCAGGAAAAAGCGTTTCACTGGCAAAGGCGGCAGGAGGTGCGGCCGGTGAGGGGGGAGGAGCTTTTGCTCTTACGTTTCCTGGGTGTTCCCCTTGTCGTAGAGGTACGGCTGCCAGAGTCCAGCTGCCCCGTCGCTGGTAGTGTGAGGGGTGAATTGGTCAGCATACACCTCAATCTCCAGCGGCTGATCTGTCAGGTGGTGCCGGTCGTAGATGCAGATGGCCGTGGACAGTCCGATCACGCCAGCCCCAATCACAGCAACTCTCATGGCGGCCTTCACTGGAGGGCTGAGAAGACAAAAGGGTGGCAGCCTTGCGCCTACAGATTTGGACGCTCGCCACCTAGTGGAGCATAACGCCAAAAGAGCTAGAAATTCTGGCTGCAAGACAACCTTAGGATCTCCTGGCTATATTGCACACAAGGCTGTGCAATAATTATTAATGATTCTTTGCAACACCCCTCCCACCTTTTGACTGGGATATAAGGGCCTGGGGAATTGGATCTGATGAAGGGAGCTCTGACCCTTGAAAGCTTATCCCTCCAAAAAAAATTTTGTTTGTCTCTAAGGCTGCTCCTGGACTTCGAATCTAGATAAAGTGTACCTAAAGGAAAACAAAGTACTTCTCTCTCTCATTGGTATTATTTTTTGTTTAATATATGTGTGCGCGCACACCTGGAAGTCATGGCGACCTCGGGTGACGGATCCCTACTGGGACCCGGAAGGATATTCAGAGAGGTGGCCGGATAAAGCCTGCCCCCACCACCCGCCTTTGGTATTCCAAGGAGGTCTCCCGTCCAAGTACTTGCCAGAGTCGACCCTGCTTAGCTTCCAAGATTTGAGCTTGGGGCTCTTTAGCTTGGAGAAACGACGGCTCAGGGGTGACATGATCGAGGTTTACAAGATTATGCATGGAATGGAGCAGGTAGAGAAATAAGTATTTTTCTCCCTTCCTCACTATACAAGAACTCGTGGGCACTCCATGAAATTGCTGAGGAGTCGGGTTAGAAAGGATAAAAAGAAGTACTTCTTCACCCAAAGAGTGATGAACACATGGAATTCACTGCCACAGGAGGTGGTGGCGGCTACAAGCATGGACGGCTTCAAGAGGAAATTGGATAAACATCTGGAGCAGAGGTCCATCAGTGGCTCTTAGCCACAAGGTATAGATAGGAACTCTCGGTCTGGGGAAAGGGATGCTCTGTATTCTTGGTGCTTGGTGGGGGGGCAACAGTGGGAGGGCTTCTAGTGTCCTGGCCCCACTGCTGGACCTCCTGATGGCCCCTGGTATTTTTGGCCACTGTGTCACACAGAGTGTTGGACTGGATGGGCGACTGGCCTGATCCAACAATGGCTTCTCTTATGTTCTTATAGGAACTCTCGGTCTGGGGCAAGGGATGCTCTCTATTCTTGGTGCTTGGAGGGGTGGGGGCAATAGTGGGAGGGCTTCTAGTGTCCTGGCCCCACTGGTGGACCTCCAGATGGCACCTGGTATTTCTGGCCACCGTGTGACACAGAGTGTTGGACCGGATGGGTCATTGGCCTGATCCAACATTGGCTTCTCTTATGTTCTTATTACTGCTACAGTGCTTAGAGAAGCTGCTTTTGAGGCACGGAAAAGCCTCTGCTGAAAACTGGCTGCTGCAAAAGCCTTAAGGTGCAGGGCAGGAAATTCCTTTGCTTTAAAAGACATGAAGCAGTTAAAAAAGAACTTTCCCCTTCATTCTATGAGAAAAAGCTCATCTGAGAACTGGAAAGAAAAGTGGGGCAGGGTTCAGCAGTGGGAAACTGGCCAGGGGATAACCCTAGGGAGAGGTTCCCGGGATATCTGGTAAGCCACTTGTGGAGAGGAAAGTGCGCAGGCCGGTTGTGTAAGCATAGAAATGCTAATTTTACTGAGAGCCAGAACACCAAAATCCATAGGCAGACTGCAGAGGGGTGGGCGGGGGTAACATAAAGGCTGCCGGCTGCCGGTTTCTAGGTCAGTGTGTCACCCCCAGCGGTTCCATCTGCCTCGCAAGCTTGGCGCATCTTCTGGCTGTGTCCACTCCAGCCACTGGCGAACAATAGATCCCTCTGTGTGCAGGAAGGCCCGGATGAAAGGGCTGCTTTTCGAGTCTCCAAACTGTGCACCCACGTGCCGGAGGGCTGGGGCTTCCCTCACTGCGGGGTCGTGAATAGCTGCTCTGTTACTGCCGTGGGTTCTTTTGGAGAGAGACAGCAGCAGAAGGAAACCCTGAGGAGGGCAGCAAAACTTCTTGCCAGAAATACGAAAACGGGAGAAAGGCTTAGTTGGGCTAGCTTTTCGAAAAAGAGGTTTCTGAAAGCCCTGAATTAATGCTGGCCCAGCGACCACTTGCTTGTCTCGCCGCCATGCACCCCCGGAGGAAGAACTGGGTCACTCATAGGATAGGCAGGTGCCTCTGAAATAATATTGTGGTGTCCTCGCTTATTGGGGAGACTGTTTCTCCTTTAAACACATCCTCTGTACATGAACTTAGTAGATTTTATGCTGCCACCAGGAATTACAAATTCCAACTCTCTCTCTTTTGGCCGAATGACCCAGTGTCTGGGTGCTTCAGAGGACTATGTGGCCCTGAGGAAGGACTGTTCTGATTGCTGGGATAAGTTTAAACAAATGATGATTTATTTATTAAAGAACAAAATAGGTTTCTGGGTATTTTTGAACTGTTGTTGAAGAAAGAAAATATAACTGACAAGGCTTGGCATCACACACAGTCTCTCATACACCAAAACTCAACTCTGACAGGCTTATCTCTCTCATATATAGCCACACAGGCTGAACTCTCTTGATCATAGCCACACGGGCAAAACTTTCTTGCTCATAGCCACACAGGCTAGACTTTCCCTTTCTTAGCCACACAGGCTAAACCTTCTCCTATAGCCACACAGGCTGAACTCTCTTGATCATAGCCACACGGGCAAAACTTTCTTGCTCATAGCCACACAGGCTACATGATTCCTCTGTCATACAGACTTTCACACAAAACTCTCCACACTCGTCTCTTCAAGAACACAGAATCACCTCAGAGACATCTCTCCTCCCACACTCTCAGTCATCTGCCAGACGCATCACACTTGTCTCCCTCTATCACTCTCCTTACATTACTGCAGTCACACTAAACATTTAAAGAAACACACACACCACAAATGGAATCATTACATATATCAATTGGACTGGACTTTGTGGGTCCGTCTTGCTGAGCGGTGATGGCCAGGATGGTTCCCATGCACGGACTGGCCAGTGGGCTGGTTTCTAAGAGCGAAAAGCCTTGCTCCAACATAGGGAGACCAAGGCGGGTGGCTCAGAGCTGACCAGAGAATCTTTGTGAGCAGAAGAAAAACTGCCTTTCTGAGGAATGAAAGCTCCTTTAGGGTGGAAGCATCAGAACAGGAGAACATAAGAACACAAGAGAAGCCAATGCTGGATCAGGCCAATGGCCCATCCAGTCCAACACTCTGCCACACAGTGGCCAGAAATACCAGGTGCCCTCAGGAGGTCCAGCAATGGGGCCGGGACACTAGAAGCCCTCCCACTGTTGCCCCCCCCCCCAAGCACCAAGAATACAGAGCATCCCTTGCCCCAGACCGAGAGTTCCTATCTATACCTTGTGGCTCATAGCCATTGATGGACTTCTGCTCCATGTATTTATCCAATGTCCTCTTGAAGCCGTCTGTGCTTGTGGCCGCCGCCACCTCCTGTGGCAGTGAATTCCATGTGTTAATTGCTCTTGGGTGAAGAAGGACTTCCTTTCATTCGTTCAAACCCGACTGCTCAGCAATTAGCCACAAGGTATAGATAGGGACTGGGGCAAGTGATGTTCTGTCTTCTTGGTGCTTGGGGGGGAGCAACAAGTGGGAGGGCTTCTGGTGTCCTGGCCCCACTGCTGGACCTCCTGATGGCTCCTGGTACTTTTGGCCGCTGTGTGACAGAGTGTTGGACTGGATGGGCCACTGGCCTGATCCAACATTGGCGTCTCTTATGTTCTTATGTTCAATTTCATTGAGTTCTTGTATTGTGAGAAAGGGGGGAAAGGACTTCTTTCTCGACCTGCTTTATCCCATGCATAGTCTTATAAACCTCGATCATGTCACCCCTCAGCCATCGTTTCTCCAAGCTAAAGAGCCCCAACCTTTTGCAGAGCAAACGGGTGAATGCAGGAGGCCGCATGGAGGGGAGGGATAGAGAGCCCTGGTGAAATCCAGCTCCAGTTCTTGAAGGCTAGGAGTTCCCCCTGAGAGGCTCTGAATTAAAAGCCCCACCACACCCCAGAAAGGTTTTCTTTCCTTGCAGGTAAAAAGTCCTGCTTTCTTCAACCAAGAGAGCTGAAACTTGACGTGTCTGCAATGCATTCACCGGGTTGCTCTGCAAATAGCAAGTCTGCGGGCATCCAGTACTTTCAGTTCCCTTCTGCCTCCCAGTCCTCTGCCCGGTTCCCACCACCTGATCCAAAAGCAGACGGGAGGAACGAAAGCAGCATGGCTTCCCCCGGCACCAGACTCCCGCATTTTTTCGCATGCCAAAAGCAAGTAAGCAAAGAAACGTTACCCTCTTGCCGCACCACGTCCAGAATGGCTTTCTAACGCTGCCCTCGGCCCCTGCTGCTCACACGGTGAACAGATTCCAAAGTTTGCTCGCATGAAGATCAACACAAACTTTGTCACACAACGACAGGTCGAAGTTCCCCAGGGAGGGGGCTGCTGCAGACAAGGAGGTGGAGTAATCGCTCTCTATAGCCGGGGAGGAGAGCTGGCATCTGTCCTGGAAGACTCCATTCTCCAAGGCAACAGCTGCTTCATACAATGGCCCCTCCAGTCCAACACTCTGTCACACAGTGGCCAAAAACACCAGGTGCCATCAGGAGGTCCATCAGTGGGGCCAGGACACTAGAAGCCTTCCCACTGTTGCCCCCCCAACCAAGCACCAAGAAGACAGAGCATCCTTCACTTGGAGTCTCAGAGCGGCTTACAAACCCCTTTCCCCTCCCCTCCCCACAACAGACACCCTGGGAGGTGGGTGGGACTGAGAGAGCTCTGACAGCAATGGCTCTTTTTCAAGAACAGCTCTTATCAGAACTACGGCTTGCCCAAGGCCATCCAGCCAGGTGTAAGTGGAGGAGTGGGGAATCAAACCCAGTTCTCCCAGATTAGAGTCCGACACACTTAACTACTACACCAAGCTAGCTCACTGAACAGGAAGAGGGGTTATTTTGTGGGGGCCCTAGCCTGTGCACAAGACGCCTGGATTCCTCGGATGGTGAACTATGCGGCGAAGGGAGTCTGTGCTTTTTGTTGTTCAGTCGCACAGTCAAGTCCGACTCTTCGCGACCCCATGGACCAGCTTCTGCCAGGCCCTCCTGTCTTCCGCCGTCCTCTGAAGTTTGCTCAATTTCATGTTCGTTGCATCGATGACACTGTCTAACCATCTCATCCTTTGCCGTCCCTGTCTTCTTTGACCTTCAATCTTTCCCAGCATCAGGGTCTTCTCCAGTGAGTGCTCCCTTCTCATTTGGTGGCCAAAGTATTTGAGCTTCAGTTTCATTATCTGGCCTTCCAGGGAACAGTCAGGGTTGATTTCTTTTAGGATTGACTGATTTGATCTTCTTGCAGTCCAAGGGACTCTCAAGAGTCTCCTCCAGCACCATAGTTCAAAAGAATCTATTCTTCGGCACTCGGCCTTCCTTATAGTCCAACTCTCACAGCCATACATGACTACTGGGAATACCATTGCTTGGACCATGCGTATTTTTGTTGGCAGGGTGATGTCTCTACTTTTTATCATGCTGTTTAGGTTCGCCATCACTTTCCTCCCAAGGAGCAGGCGTCTTTTAATTTCATGGCTGCAGTCACAGTCTGCGGTGATTTGGGATCCCAGGAACGTGAAGTCTGTCACTACTTCCACAGCTTCCCCTTCTATTTGCCAAGGAGTGATGGGGCCGGATGCCATGATCTTAGTTTTTTTGATGTTGAGCTTCAAGCCCACTTTTGCGCTCTCCTCTTTTACCCTGAGCAAGAGGCTCTTTAGGTCCTCTTCACTTTCAGCCATTAGAGTGGTATCATCTGCATATCTGAGGTTGTTGATCTTTTCCCCAGCAATCTTAATTCCCGCTTGTGATTCATCCAGGCCAGCATTTCGCATGATGTACTCTGCATATATATTAAATAAGCAAGGTGACAATATACATCCTTGTCGTACTCCTTTTCCTATGCTGAACCAATCAGTTGTTCCATATCTGGTTCTAACTGTCGCTTCTTGACCCTTATACAGGTTTCTCAAGAGTCTGTGCTATGGGAAGCCATTTCCTCCGGAGGTGGCTTCAAGAGTAAGGGCATGGGAAGGCGTGTGGCTCTGTGCGTGTGAGGCACATGACGGGGGTCTGAGAGCCCTGCAGGGATGCTGGTGTGTGTGTGTATGTGGTGTGTGTGTGTGTGAGAGAGAGAGGGGGGTGGGCTATCAGTCTGTGATAGGGCTGCCAGGTCTGTGTTGGAAAATACCTGGAGACTTGGGGGGGTGGAGCCAGGAGAGGGCGGGGTTTGGGGAGGGGAGGGGCCTCAGTATAGTACAATGCCATAGAGTCCACCCTTCAAAGCAGCCGTTTTCTCCAGGGGTTAACAAACACACAAAAATGGAAATAAGAGCGAATGCAGTTATACAAACAAATAAACGGAACAACCTGTCACACTGTACAGATCATGGCTGAGACTGTCTTCTTATACAGTCTACTTTCAAGGACTATTAGGTCACTATTCAACTGGTGCAGTTGTCATTTATGCATGGTGGCACAACTATTTGTTACGTGTGTTAATTTTGGTTGCAAGTAGAGGTGTATAAGAAGACAGTCGTCTCGAGTGTGATTTGTAGTGTGACAGATGATTCTGTTTATTTGTTTGTATTTTCTCCAGGGGAGGCTGATCTCTGTCAGCTGGAGATCAACTGTAAAAGCGGGAGATGCCCAGGCCCCACCTGGAGGCTGGCAACCGAATCACGGCCCACCTCCAGGCTCCCGAGACCGGTTCCCCCGGAGAGAAGAAGAGAAGAAGAAGAGAAGAGATTGGATTTATACCCCATGGCCCTTCACTACTCAAAGGTGTCTCAGAGCGGCTTACAAACTCCTCTCCCTTCCCCTCCCCACAACAGACACCCTGTGAGGTGGGTGGGGCTGAGAGAACTCTGACACAAACTGCTCTTTTTCAAGGACAGCTGTGCCAGAGCTTGTGACTGACCCAAGGTCACATCAGCAGGTGCAAGTGGAGGAGTAGGGACTGGGGAATCAAACCCAGTTCTCCCAGATTAGAGTCCGCACACCTAACCACTCCGGGGGAGGGATTGTTCTGTCATTTGTCTGGTTCCCACCCTTGGCTGAGGACAAGGCTTGTTTGTGGTTGGGGGTGGGTCTGGCAGCTGCTTGGCTGCACATGGTGAACCAGCTGAGCAAGTGTTCCTTTAACTCATTCCCTTGCAGAATCAGAGGCTTGAGATGCAGCTGCAGCCATGGATGGATTGCAAGCAATTCAAGAGCACTTCAGCACAGGACAGATGAGTGTGAGTTGGTTGGTTCCATCATGCGCCTCCAGGGGGGGTTCATGATGAGCCTCCTCCATGGGGTTGCATTTGCAGACCCTGTCAGGACAAGACATCCATGGCGAAGGCTAGGATAGCACTCACGCCCGGATGCCATGGCTTTATTTTACTGTCTTGCAGGTGGAGATTCAACAGAGAGACTTGTGGGTGTGGCAAGTCCCGGCCCTCCACACTCTATTCAGTCTGCTGTTCCAGCCCTCCTCTTGAAGCAGAGCATCATGCCTGGCAAGCCCTTCCAAGTCCCACTTAGGTGGATGCCATGCCGGGGATCCTCAGGCCCCATGGTGGAAGTGGATAGGGTCCTCACCCCTTGCCATGGATTCCAGTGGAATAAAGTTTATGTTGTGCCACATCTGTGTGTCTTCTGTTTGGTTTCTGCTTCATGCCCCTCCCTGCCCCACTCCCTCCCCACCCCATCTGCCACTCCCACTGCGAGCTTCCTGAGGAAATGTCTAAGAGGGAAGGCTTTGGGGTGCTGGGGGTCGCTGACGGGAGGGTTGCGCCGTAGTTAGCTGCCATACATGGCAGGGAGCCGCACAGACAAGTTCTCTTACTCCCCTCACAGACTTCTGTGTGAAGGGGGAGGGGCCAGAGGGTGATCTGGGTGAATAAGCCAGCTTATCATGGTGGCTAGAGCATGAGCCTGGACCTTGGAGACCCAGATTCCATTCCCCACTTGTACCATGGACGCTAGGTGGGTAGCCTTGGGCCAGATGCACACCTTCAGCCTGACTAACCTCATGGGGTTGTTGTGAGCATGAAACGGATAAGGGGGGAATGATGCAAGCCACCAAGGGAGAAGGTCACTAATAAAATGAGTGCATGGATGAGGCTCCTAACATGTGTGATCCAGAAAGGGGCACCCAGGGCGAAGGCATCTGTACAAGTCACACTGGGGGGGGGCAGGGGATGACAGAGTTCCCTGAGTCAATGGCGGTGTGGAGCCACTGTAGTGGGAAGATGTGGAGTATTTGGGGGGGGTTGGGGGGCTGGTCACGGGACATGCTGGCATGCAGGAACAAATGATGGCAATGCATGCCTGTCATTGCTGTGGGTCTCTGTTAGGGGGCAGGGTGGGAGAAAAGAATGGGTCTCTCCTGAGCTGACCTTCCCCACCCCCTAGCTCTGTTGTGCAAAGGCATCTGCCCCCAGGACTGGCTGCTCCCATCGACCCGAAGTGCCCCACCCCTTGTGCTGCCCGTGCCCTTTTCCCTGCTCTCCCCCCCCCCTCCTATCACCATCATTCACGGGCCATTTGTTTGGGTCCCACCGCGGTGCACACGTGCCCCATGGCTGGCTTAGGGAGGAGAGGAACTCTTGGTCTGGGGCAAGGGAGGCTCTGTCTTCTCGGTGCTTGGGGCCCCCAACAGTGGGAGTTCTTCTGGTGTCCTGGCCCCACTGCTGGACCTCCTGGTGGCACCTGGTATTTCTGGCCACTGTGTGTGACACAGAGTGTTGGACTGGAGGGGCCACTGGCCTGATCCAACATTGGCTTCTCTGATGTTCTTATGTCTGGGGCAAGGGAGGCTCTGTCTTCTGAGGGCACCTGGTATTTCTGGCCACTGTGTGTGACCCAGATGGTCCACTGGCCTGATCCAACATTGGCTTCTCTTATGTTCTATAGGAACGCTTGGTCTGGGGCAAGGGATGCTCTGTATTCTTGGTGCTTGGGGAGGGGAACAGTGGGAGGGCTTCTAGTGTCCCGGCCCCACTGCCGGACCTCCTGAGGGCACCTGGTATTTCTGGCCACTGTGTGTGACCCAGATGGGCCACTGGCCTGATCCAACATTGGCTTCTCTTATGTTCTATAGGAACGCTTGGTCTGGGGCAAGGGATGCTCTGTATTCTTGGTGCTTGGGGGGGGCAACAGTGGGAGGCCTTCTAATGTCCTGGCCCCACTGCTGGACCTCCTGATGGCCCCTGGTATTTCTGGCCACTGTGTGACACAGAGTGTTGGACTGGATGGGCCTTTGGCCTGATCCAACATTGGCATCTCTTATGTTCTTATATGAACTCTTGTTCTGGGGCAAGTGATGCTCTGTATTCTTGGTGTTTTTTGGGGGGCAACAGCAGGAGGGCTTCTAGTGTCCTGGCCCCACTGCTGGACCTCCTGAGGGCACCTGGTCTTTCTGGCCCCTTTGTGACAGACAGAGTGTTGGACTGGAGGGGCCACTGGCCTGATCCAGCACTGGCTTCTCTGATGTTCTTATAGGAACACTCCGTCTGGGGCAAGGGATGCTCTGTGTTCTTGGTGCTGGGGGGGGGCAAGAGTGGGAGGGCTCCTAGTGTCCTGGCCCCACTGCTGGACCTCCTGAGGGCTCCTGGTATTTCTGGCCACTGTGTGACACAGAGTGTTGGACTGGATGGGCCACTGGCCTGATCAAGCACTGGCTTCTCTGATGTTCTTATAGGAACGCTCCGTCTGGGGCAAGAGATGCTCTCTATTCTTGGTGCTTGGAGGGGGGGGGTCAACAGTGTGGGAGGGCTTCTAATGTCCTGGCCCCACTGCTGGACCTCCTGATGGCACCTGGTATTTTTGGCCACCGTGTGACACAGAGTGTTGGACTGGGTGGGCCACTGGCCTGATCCAACACTGGCTCCTCTCAGGTTCTGATGTCCTGATGCCTTGTCAGCTTAGCCGAGTGGTTCCTTCTTCTCCAGAACTGCATTCTGGTTCTGATGTCCTGCATACGAACCCCTTTGTCTCCCTTTGCTCTCCCTCCCTTTTCTCCCTCCCTAAGTCTGGGTGGGCAGTCGTAACCCCGCAGTGTTTTTCTTGCCCGGACCTGGTCTTTCCTCTCCCCTGATCGCCTCAGATCTTGGAAGCTCTGCGGAGTCGGCCCGGTCAGCGTTTAGGCGGGGCCCCGCCAAGGAAGTCCGGGGTCACAGCACAGAGGCAGGCCGGGGCAAACCACCTCCGCTGGTCGCATGGCTTGAAAACCCCACGGAGGGTCACCAGAAGTCGGCTGCGACTGGACAACACTTTCCCACCCCCGGTTCTTTCTCTGGGCGACCAGAATTCTTCCCCCTGGGCCCTAGTCGCTGGGCCACGTAAAATTCCCAATCCCTGGGCCCCACGGCAATGTTCCCTCTAAGCTGTGGAGTCTTGTGAGCAAAAATTCTACTTTGTGAGCTACTGGCATTAAAGCTGTGAGCGAGCGATCTGGCTGCTGCATAAATCAGTTTGCTCTGGAGCCATCCCTTCCTGAGCTAAGACAAAAATGTGTGAGCCGGAGGCTAAAAATCTGTGAGCTGGCTCACACCAACTCAGCTTAGAGGGAACTATGCCCCACGGTGCTTGTGTTTTGCCCTCCGCCTCATTGGTGCCTTGTGGCCTGACCCCAAATGCTCTGCCCTGTGGCTTTCTTCCCAGGCACTGTTACTCTTTAGCCCTATATGATTTGATTCCCTCCAAAGCACTGTTCCCGCTAAGATGAGTTAGTGTGAGCTGGCTCACAGTTCTTTAGGCTCCAGCTCACAGATTTTTGTCTTCACTCAGGAAGGAGGGCTCCGGAGCAAACTGATTTCTGCAGGAGCCAACTCGCTCGCTCACAGATTTAATGCCGGTAGCTCACAAAGGAGGATTTCTGCTCACAAGACTCCACAGCTTAGAGGGAGCATTGCTCCAAAGCCTCGCTTCTTTCTCCTAGCCGGGTTCCTGGCTGACGTCCCCTTAAATCCGTTCACGTGTGGCACGTGACGCACCGAGATCGGCGAAGCTTTTGTTTGTCACCTGTCGCTGTCTCACAGGCGGGTCACACGCCCAACACAGAGTCATCGTCGCGGGAGGAGATACCGTGGCGATGACTGCAGCCTGCTGTAAACACGATGCTGGCAGGGGCGAAACCTCTCTCCTGTGGGCCTTTGGCGGTTGCGTGGCGCCTGAAGCAGGCTGGCACCCGGGCGGACATGCTGTGGGTGCTACGTGGCTGCTTTGCATGGGGGGCAGCCCAGCTAAAACACAATGCTGTGTGCATTCCAAGGCCCACAGGTGAATGGTTTTGCCTCAGCCTGGGTCACGTTGAAATCGGCCTCGCCCCTTGCTTTCTCTCCCCTGGGCCCTGGATACCTGCTGCGCCTTTGCCTCTATGTGTCCCTCCCTCCCTCCACATGCACCTCACAGCCCTGTGATGATACTTTGTTTACTTTGTGCATCTTGCTGCCTCCCTTTTATCTCCTGTGACCCCCCCCCCAACCCTTAAGACCTGGTATACCCCTGGCCTGGTTCCTGTTTCTGTGCCCTGTAAGAACATTCTTAAGCCTTACCTATTCCTGGAGGTTCAAAATCCAGTTTGTCCCCCTGCCAAATCCAGATCTGCAGTGCGCTTCTCTCTCCCCCCCACCCCAAGTTTCTGGTGGCTTCTTGAGTTGGAAACCCCCCCACACACACACTTGAAGGCAGTCCACTTCATCAGAGGGTCCATTCCTGCAGTTTCTTGGCCTTCTCTCCATGCCTTTGGTGTCTCTTTTCCTCTTCTACCGGGGGAAAAAAGATTTGGCTGCTAGCTGGATTTGCTATCCTTGAGGTTTGTGAAGGTCTTTACCAGGGTAATGTTTCTCACAGTACATGGAGATCTGGTTCGGGACGCGGTGCCCTGGGTTGTGTTGTTGACCGAGGGGAATGACCTCACACACTCGTAAATTGGGATTAATCCTAATTGAAGTCGTAGGGATTAAACTGTGCTGTCGGGGACGAGGGAGGTGTGTCCGGCCTCCTCATGTCTCTCTCGTGCTTCTGACGGTTTCGGTCCAACTTGGGGTCTGGAAGCACAGCGGATTTTGTGGCGCCTCCACAGCGCATCGTGGTTTGTTCGTGGCCAACTTTCCCCCTCCTGTACAGGGCTTCTTTTCAGGCAGTTTGTGTCTTCCACACTTAGATCCGGAGCAGCGATTTGGATTTCAAAAGCAAATTTATTTTGGCAGACCTTTCACTTTGATTAGGGGAGAGTTGACCAGTCACCTTCCTTACTTTTTAGCCGATTTCACAGACAAAAATTGAACGGCCGTATTATCAAATCTTTCAGAAATACTGAAGGAAATATAGCATGATGGATAAAAGGTGCCCCTCTGGAAAGGCAGTCTTTCATGTTTTCTTTTGTATTACGGTGACATACCGGATCCCAAATAGCTGATAATAGTATGTAAGTTTACCATTAACCGTCAGCACTGCAGATTACCATACTAATGCCAGTTAATCAATTAAGCTTTAGGTTAGATTGAGGTGAGGTGGGTAGCCGTGTTGGTTGAAGCAGCACAACCACGTTTGAGTCCAGTGGCAAGTCCAAGACCAACAGTATAGGCTTTTGTGTAGCATGGAAGTCTTCATGCACATGAAGGCTTACATTCAGAATAAAAAAGTGTTCCTGGGCTCAAGCTTTGTTTTTTGGTAGGTTAATTACTGATTGCATGGGTGCCGCGGTTAAGACACTGAGCGACAGACCGGAAGGTCTATAGTTCGGCAGTTCGAGACTCTAGTGCCACGTGACGGAGTGAGCTCCCGTCTCTGGCCCCAACTCCTGCCGACCTAGCAGTTTGAAAGCAAGAAATTAAAAGTCAGTTTGGTGTAGTGGTTAAGTGTGCGGACTCTAATCTGGGAGAACTGGGTTTGATTCCCCATGCCTCCACACGCAGCTGCTGGTGTGACCTTGGGTCAGTCACAAGTTCTCTCAGAGCCACTCTCTCAGGAGCAGTTCTCAAAGGAGTTCTCGCAGGGTGTCTGTTGTGGGGAGGGGAAGGGAAAGGAGTTTGTAAGCCGCTCTGAGACTCCAAGTGAAGGGCAGGGTATAAATCCAATCTCTTATCTTCTTCTTCTAAGTCAATAAATAGGTATCGCTTTGGTGGGAAGGTAACAGCATTCTGTGCGCCTTGGCGTCTAGTCATGCCGGCCACATGGCCACGGAAACGTCTTCGGACAGCGCTGGCTCCTCGGCTTGGAGCACCGCCCCCTAGAGTCGGATTCGACTAGCTTTCGAGCGAGGGAAACCTTTTACTGTTTTGGCTCCATCCAGAAAGTGACACTTCTGTGTTGTGGTTTTATCCTCACAACAGCCCTGTGAGGTAGGCGGGACAGAATGTGGGTGACTGGCCCAGGGTCACCCAGTGAGCTTCCACGGCAGAGGGAGGATTCGAACCTGGGTCCAGCACTCCAGGCACTGTACCGTACTGGTTCTCTATTATAATCTGGGGACATGGTGGGGAACACGGCAAGTGGAGGGGGATGACAGCCATCAGACGGCACCGATGTGGGAGGACGGTTAAAGCCCTCATTCGGGCAAAATCAAAACGCAGCAGGTCTGGGAGAGAGAGAAGCAAATCCGGGGGAGGCCTGAATGGTGGGCCAGAGGATGGCTCCAAAAAACCCTGCTCAGGTTTGAAAGCGAGTCTGGAGCCAAACGTCCATGTGGATGCCACCTCTGGCAGTCGGCCCTGGTGACATTGGCTCTACGGGAACATGCCTAGAGAAGCCCATTTCTTTCATGCGCTTCTTCTGGGTGCGGTGGCAAAAAAGGCAAATTCAAAGTCTTGGGTTGTATTCAAAGGGCCCTAGCACCGAAATCGCAGGAGGTCGTGGCCCCTCTGTAGACTGCCTTGGTCAGGCCGCACCTGGAGTCCTGTGTGCAGTTCTGGAGGCCTCACTGCAAAAAGGGATGTGGGCAAAATCGAGAGGGTGCAGAGGAGAGCGACGAGGATGATCGGGGGTCTGGAGACCGAGCCCTATGAGGAAAGGCTGAAGGCCTTGGGAATGTTTAGTCTGGAGAAGAGGAGATGGAGGGGGGACATGGTTGCTCTCTTTCGATATCTGAAAGGCTGTCATTTGGAGGAGGAGGGCCAGGAGCTGTTCCAGTTGGCAGCAGAGGACAGGACCCGAAGCAACGGGTTTAAATGACATGCAGAAAGG
This sequence comes from Gekko japonicus, assembly GCF_001447785.1. Taxonomy (NCBI): domain Eukaryota; kingdom Metazoa; phylum Chordata; class Lepidosauria; order Squamata; family Gekkonidae; genus Gekko; species Gekko japonicus. Next base: position 1,146,059 of record NW_015167526.1, read on the forward strand.
TATCGGCTGGATAGTAGGAAGAACTTTTTCATGGCCAGAGTGGTTCAAAGGTGGAATCAGCTGCCCAGGGAGGTGGTGAGCCCCCCTTCACTGGCAGCTTTCAAGAAGAGGCTGGACGAACATTTCTCAGAGATGCTTGAGGCTGGTCCTGCATTGGGCAGGGGGTTGGACTAGATGGCCTCTCTGGCCCCTTCCAACTCTGTGATTCTCTGGAGGTGCATTATATTCTAGAGGGGGCCTTGGTTCAGTCCAGCACAGCAGTTCTTCAGGTCTCTTATGAAGTTGGGCGTTGTTGTCTCTGTATAACTTCACGTTATCCGAAGGAGAGCACAAGCGGTTGGCAGCCACACTGGAAGCTGCATGTGGAAGGGAGACCGGGGGGGGGGGGGGGCTCTGCGGGGGCCGCCCAGAGGCCGTTCGCCCCGTCTCCCTCCAGACTGCTGTCTGGGCACAACAAAAATGACTGGCAGGCAGAAATGTTCACCGGCTGGGGCGGGGCGGGGGAGAGGAGAGCCAGCGTCAGAGAAGCTTCTTCCGGGCCCCGGGTTTGACTCACCCGAGGCCGCTTCCAAGCCTGCATGACACAGAGATCATGTGCCAAGGAAACCTTTGCGGGGTTTGCTTTGCAGTGAGGAGTCACAATAAGGGGAAAAAGCAAGGAACAGTTCCTTGTGTGTGCTGCCCAACTAGGCAAGGCTTATCAGTGACTCTCTGCTCCGGCCACGCCCACCATGACTGCTCTGTGGTGCGCAATTAGATCTCGGACCCCTCTGAGAAGAAAGAGTGATTCACACGTGGAATTCACTGCCACAGGAGGTGGTGGCGGCTCCAAGCATGGACAGCTTCAAGAGGAGATTGGATAAACATACGGGGCAGAGGTCCATCAGTGGCTCTTAGCCACAAGGTATAGATAGGAACTCTCGGTCTAGGGCAAGTGATGCTCTGTCTTCTTGGTGTTTGGGGGGGGGCAACAGTGGGAGGGCTTCTAGTGTTCTGGCCCCACTGCTGGACCTCCTGATGGCCCCTGGTATTTTTGGCCACTGTGTGACACAGTGTGACACAGAGTGTTGGACTGGAGGGGCCACTGGCCTGATCCAACATTGGCTTCTCTTATGTTCTTATAAGAGGGAATTGGATAAGTATCTGGAGCAGAGATCCATCAGTGGCTGTTAGCCACGAGGTATAGACAGGAACTCTCTGTCTGGGGCAAGGGATGCTCTGTATTCTTGGTGCTTGGGGGGGGGGCACAGCGGGAGGGCTTCTAGTGTCCTGGCCCCACTGCTGGACCCCCCTGATGGCCCCTGGTATTTTTGGCCCCTGTGTGACGCAGAGTGTTGGACTGGATGGGCCATGGGCCTGATCCAACATTGGCTTCTCTTATGTTCTTATAAGAGGGAATTAGATACACACAAGGGGTGGATCCGCGATACTCGCGGGGGGGGGTAGGCAGAGAAGGAAGCAGGAGGAGGAGGTAAGTACCA
>NW_015167526.1:1147674-1158916 GCF_001447785.1 Gekko japonicus
AAAGCGAGGGCCGAGCGGCTTGCTGCTCAGCCCTCGCTGCTCTCTTCCCCCCCCCTCCACGGCGGTGGCGGGAGACCGGCTGCAGAGCGTTCCCTGCGCATGTGCAGGGGACGCTCTGTCAGTTTCGGGGGGATTTAAACATCCCCCCGATATTTTTTACAGGGTTTCTGATTTTTGTGCACACTTGGGGACCGCTCCACGTGTGCACAAAACTCTCCCTCCCCTCCAGGTCCCCCCGATGTGCGGAAATAAGTATCCACACACCAGGGGGCGACTTCGGAATTAGATATATAGATATGGAAGAGAGATCCATCAGTGGCTATCAGCCACAAGGTATAGATAGGAACCCTCAGTCTGGGGCAAGGGATGCTCTGTCTTCTTGGTGCTTGGGGGGGCAACAGTGGGAGGGCTTCTAGTGTCCTGGCCCCACTGCTGGACCCCCCTGAGGGCCCCTGGTATTTTTGGCCACTGTGTGATGCAGAGTGTTGGACTGGATGGGCCACTGGCCTGATCCGGCATTGGCTTCTCTTATGTGAATAAGAGGTCAGAAGGGGGTGGCAAGAATAGCTGGTGGCAGCCGTGAGTGAACAGAGGCCTGAGTGAGGTAACACGCTGGGGTACGCTGACACGTAAGAATCCACCCTCCCCGTCACGCTGGCAAATGCGACTCGGTCATTTAGAATAGATCTGGGATTTAAATAGCGTTTGAATGACAAGCCATGGAGCATTGCACACAAAGCAGATGGTGGCGGTAATTAGTTGCTGCCTTGAGTTCACCTCCCCACCTTGGCCTTGGCCTGTTACTCTCAGCCCAACCTACTTCGCAAGGCTGTTGTGAGTATAAAGTGGAACGTGGGTGTGCACCGCCCTGCATTTTTCTAGGGACGGATGGGATAAACAACAGACAGACAGATAGACAGACAGATAGATAGATAGACATAAACAACAGATAGATAGATAGATAGATAGATAGATAGATAGATAGATAGATAGATAGATAGATAGATAAACAACAGATAGACAGACAGACAGACAGAGACAGACAGACAGACAGACAGACAGATGATTTCATATTCCTTTTCATTGTGGACATTTGGAAGAAACGCACAACAAAACCTTCCTTTGGAACATTGACAGTATTTTGGGGTTTCCAGGGTGAAAACATCAAATGTTTACTGCTTCTTCTTCTTTTTCTTCTCCCATTAGCTGGAGGTTGGCAGCGATGAAGAACGGAAACTGAACCTGAAGTAAGTACAGGCTATTTATGTATTTGCTCTAAAAGTTTTCTGACATCCCCCCCCCCCCGTGTTTATCCCTTGCCTTATACGGCTTAGATTCTGCATGAAAAGCTGCCGGTTGGCCAGCTGTCCAGGGGGTGGGACTGTTACTACGACGAGTGTGGCTGAATCCTCCAATGTATGCGATGCAGTCTATTACTGTAAAGTCTCTACCCAAACCTCGGTGCATCTGAGGCTCAATTTTAAACACGAGGCCCGGCCTATAAGAAGAATGCAGCCATGTGGGATTCTGCAGTACCACTTTTCCTGTGTCAGCAGCCTGAACACACCAGGGCTGCGTGTCAGAGGCAGGCACTGGGTGGCCTGTCGTTTGCTGGCAGGTAAACGCTGCAGGTGTAGCACCCGAGGGCCCCGTCCGTGTCTGTCTAAATTGGGCCCAGGAAATCTCCTCTCCACGGGGAGGAGGCATACATGAGCGGGGGATCGGTACTGTAGCCGGGTTCTGTCCCGGAGGAGATGATGTTGGTGTCCTGCAATGGACCCAATGCCCAGAGGGCCTCTGGGTAATGTGAACTGTAAAAAGACCTGCCCGTTTGAAAAAATCCACGCACGGACAGAGGGATCTTCTCTAATGTAGATGCGATAGAACTTGCTGTTTCTGGCGCGCAATTTTGTAGCCGCACACGTCGCAGCTTCTCCCGCACTCTTGTGACTCATCCTGGTTCGCTCTGCTTTGCGTCTTTCTCCTTTCTGGCTGTACCTGCACCAGGACCAGCTGTGTGGGGCTCAGTTGCTCATCGTATGCTCCAGCTGCCTTTGTTGCCAAGTTTGACCACATAAGTATCTGGCAGGGTGTGTCTGAGTTGTAGCGTCTGCACCGTGGCCTCATCGCCAATGTTCCCTCTAAGCTGTGGTGTCTTATGAGCAAACGTTCCACTTTGTGAGCTACTTGCATTAAAGTTGTGAGCGAGCGATTGGGCTGCTGCGTCAGTTAGTTTGCTCTCGAGCCGTCCTTCCTGAGCTGTGACAAAAAGGTGTGCGCCGGAGGCTAAAAAACTGTGAGCCGGCTCACACTAACTCAGCTTAGAGGGAACACTGCTCATCGCTGGTGCATTTTCTGTGCCAGTCTGTGCCCCTCAACGGTGTGTCTCCCTTTTTGGAGCTGTGGCGCACCTGTGAACATATGAAGTGGCCTCGTCCCCAGCAGGACAGCTGATCCATTTGCTCCGTCAGTGGCTCTCCAGGTGTTCGGGCCAGGAACCTTTCCTAGCATAGGCGACCGGAGGGCCTGGAACTGGAGCTGCGGGCTCTGGTTGAACTTGGGAGCTTCTGCCTGCAAAACGGATGCTCAGCCTCTGAGCTGGGGCCCCTTTCCCACCACACTGTTGTGCCTGTACTGGTTAGACCTTTGGCCCCCTTTCTCATGAGAGCCTACCCTGCCTGGCGGGGGCTCCTGCAGGGCAGGGCGGTCTTTCCTAACTTCTGCCTAGGGTCCTTCTGGCCTCGGCTCAAACCCCAGGCTCCAGTAATGAACAGCAAGGTGCCTCTCCTGGGTCTGGATTCCGGTACAGCCACCCACAACCCAAGCCTTGCCCTGGCAGAGCCGACACAGGCGACTCCAAAGAAATGACTTGAGTAGAGACGCCAAGGGAGAGCCAGTTTGGTGTCGTGGTTAAGTGCGCGGACTCTAATCTGGGAGAACCGGGTTTGATTCCCCACGCCTCCACACGCAGCTGCTGGTGTGACCTTGGGCCAGTCACAAGTTCTCTCAGAGCTGTTCTCTCATGGGCAGTTCTTGAAAGAGCTCTCTCAGCCAGTGTGGTGTCGTGGTTAAGTGCACAGACTCTAATCTAGGAGAACTGTGTTTAATTCCCCACTCCGCCACTTGCAGCTGCTGGATGACCTTGGCCAAGCCACAGTTCTGACAAGAGCTGTTCTTGAAAAAGAGCAGTTTCTGTTAGAGCTCTCTCAGCCCCACCTACCTCACAGAGTGTCGTGGGGAGGGGGAAAGGAGTTTGTAAGCCGCTCTGAGACTCCTTTGGGGGTAGTGAAGGGCAGGGTATAAATCCAATCTCCTCCTCCTCTTCCTCCTCCTCCTCCTCTTCTTCTTCTCCTCCTCCTTCTTCTTCTCCTCCTCCTCCTCGAGGTGCCCAGGAGTCATTTTGGGACTTTCTGCATACACGGTCTTTGCTCTCCCACTGGATTCCGGCCCCTTCCTTGTGCAGATAACAGACTCCATTCCCTTGGCGTCTCTACCAAAGTCAGTTCTTTGGAGTCGCCTGTGTCAGCTCTGTTAGGGCAAGGCTTGGGTTGTGGGTGGCTGTACCGGAATCCAGACCTGGGATAGGAGCGTCGCTATTCATTACTTGAGCTTGGGGTTTGAGCTGAGGCCAGAAGACCTGTAGGCAGAAGATGCTGCCAGGCCGGCGGGCCAGGCTCCTGGTGGTATCCGTACCGTCCTTGGCCTGTCCAGAGACTTTGTGTCTGATGATGTGCACCTTTCATCTTTTCTGCACCCAGAGGGAGCGCCAAGGCCTAAGCAGGCCTCCTTAGACAGGGCCTCCACACTGTGCAGGCCACAGGGTTAAGTTACAACCATGGCACGGTCAGGGCCGGCTCGAGGTGTTTCTGCGCCCTAGGCAAGGGTGCCTTATGGCGCAGATGCTAACCTCCCGGTGGGGCCTGGAGACTTGGAGACCTCTGGAGCCAGCCACCCTTTTGCTGCTACCACCACTGCCTCCTCCCCCCGCCGCCACCACCAAAGGGGGGGAGGAGGGGGGAGGCACAGCTTGGCGCCCCATCTAGGGCCTGGCGCTCTAGGCGAATGTCTAGTTCGCCTAGTGGGTGAGCCGGCCCTGGGCACGGTGGATGAATCCTCTCCCTCCTTGGTAGCAATTGTCAGCTCATTTCGCTTCTGAAAAGAGCCGTTCAAGCATTTACACCGCCTTGAGTTCCTAGAAGGTAGAAAGGCAGCTGATAAATGTTTATGATAAACAATTAAATCCGTGCACTTTTCATGGAGGTGGGCCGGACGGTCCTTGCAGTTTGCTGAAAGCCACGCTTGGATGATCTCACTTGAGCACAGGAGCAACCAGGCCTTGCAGCAATGGCTGTTCACTGTTGGCAAGCGGGAAAATTTGCCTCCGGATTTGTTTTGGGCATTCGCTGTTGGAGCTACTGACAAAAATGGCCTCCTCCCTCTTTTTCTCTCTGCGTGAGAAAGCGTGCAAGAAGCGTCTGCTTTGGGATTCTTGTATTAAGGCTGTGGCCCATTGGAGGGCAGTCTTGTTCAACCTTGTCTGCGGCACGACAGGCCCTAGTTGTATGGTTTCATTGTGAGTTTTGCCGTGCCTTTCGCCGTCTTGGGGAGTGCCCTCGCCAGGAGGTGGCCGGCTTGGCTGCTGTAGGAAAGACTGGGCTGTTTCTACCCGGCAAGGAAGCGACTCTTGGGCTGGCTTGAGAAAAGGGCCTTTCCAATGGGAAACATGAGTAGAATACTTGGAATTTGGTACACAAACAGTTGCGGTGAATCTGGTCTTCCACACAGGAAAGTCGAGATCAGAATCATCTAGCTCTCAATCTTAGTGTGGTAGTCTCATTCAAAATAAAATCACACAGACAAGATACAGCTATGCAGTCTTTTTGCAGTCTGGACAGCGAGGAGACATGTAAATTCTCTCTTTTTCTCTGTGCTTTTTTACGTGTACAGCGAGTGGTTATAGCCCTCCCCTGGAGAGTTTCCTGCCTGTATTTGTTTAGCCAGCGTCAAGACCATGTGTCTTTCTTGGTGGACAGATCAAAAGTCCAAGGCCACTTGAAACACCTACAAAATATATTCCAGCATAAGCTTTCGCGAATCAGAGCTCACTTCATCAGGTGCATTAAATCCATCAGGCCAGTTTATGTACACAACAGAAGGGAGGGTGTTGCAGAAAGGTGTTGGTTTACAACAAGATCCAGTCCCAAAGGTAATCGGCAAACTCAGCATGAGTGTGAGATTTTCCCACCTGTTGTTAGGTAGGCAAAAGGTAGAAACCACAGGATTTGATTTTCCCACCACAGGAGGTGGCGGCGGCTACAAGCATGGACGGCTTAAAGAGGGAATTGGATAAGCATATGGAGCAGAGGTCCATCGGTGGCTATTAGCCACAAGGTACAGATAGGAACTCTCAGTCTGGGGCAAGTGATGCTCTGTATTTTGGGGGCTTGGGGGGGGCAAGAGTGGGAGGGCTTCTAGTGTCCTGGCCCCACTGCTGGACCTCCTGAGGGCACGTGGTATTTCTGGCCACTGTGTGACACAGAGTGTTGGACTGGATGGGCCACGGGCCTGATCCAGCATTGGCTTCTCTGATGTTCTTATAAGGGGGAATTAGATAAGCATATGGAGCAGAGGTCCATCAGTGGCTCTTAGCCACAAGGTATAGATAGGGACTCTCAGTCTGGGGCAAGGGATGCTCTGTATTCTTGGTGCTTGGGGGGGGCAACAGTGGGAGGGCTTCTAGCGTCCTGGCCCCACTGCTGGACCTCCTGATGGCCCCTGGTATTTCTGGCCACTGTGTGAATCAGAGTGTTGGACTGGATGGGCCATTGGCCTGATCCAACACTGGTTTCTCTTATGTTCTTATAAGAGGGAATTGGATAAGCATATGGAGCAGAGGTCCATCGGTGGCTATTAGCCACAAGGTACAGATAGGAACTCTCAGTCTGGGGCAAGTGATGCTCTGTATTTTGGGGGCTTGGGGGGGGCAAGAGTGGGAGGGCTTCTAGTGTCCTGGCCCCACTGCTGGACCTCCTGAGGGCACGTGGTATTTCTGGCCACTGTGTGACACAGAGTGTTGGACTGGATGGGCCACGGGCCTGATCCAGCATTGGCTTCTCTGATGTTCTTATAAGGGGGAATTAGATAAGCATATGGAGCAGAGGTCCATCGGTGGCTATTAGCCACAAGGTACAGATAGGAACTCTCAGTCTGGGGCAAGTGATGCTCTGTATTTTGGGGGCTTGGGGGGGGCAAGAGTGGGAGGGCTTCTAGTGTCCTGGCCCCACTGCTGGACCTCCTGATGGCCCCTGGTATTTCTGGCCACTGTGTGAATCAGAGTGTTGGACTGGATGGGCCATTGGCCTGATCCAGCATTGGCTTCTCTGATGTTCTTAGTGCAGAATGTAGATCCTTGAGGTGCTTTGTGCTCCTGACCACTCATGTGCATCGGTGTTGCTGATCGGCACTGAAATGTGCACAAATGTTTTGTTAGGGCCTTTTTTATTACCTGCAGGTACCCTGGATGTTTGGGTGAAAAGGCAGATGAAGCAGCTTAAATAAATAAAATGAAGAGTCTATATGGGGGTGGGACTACCTACCGGCACCCCTAATAGCTAGACAGGATCATAACTTGAGTCGATGAAGCGTTGGCCTTTCACCTGCGTTTGTGTCTCTGTGCAGCCACAGATGTTTCACAGAATAGCTAGAACAAGGGGAATGGAAACTGGAGAGAATTGTGGCCAGTGGAAACCACTAGATAAGTAACGCAAGTGCCGTGAGACTCTGTGTGTTGTGTTGCAGACAAGATTTTACCACTTTTGTTATTTATTATGAGGTGGTTTCGGTCCCGGGTGTGGGGTTCGCCACCCCGCCCTGCTTGTTCTGTGCGTCCCCAGTCTTTCCAGGCTGAGACCTCACGCAAGTTGTGTCGGGTTTCCCAGGCCACACCTACGTGGCAGGCAGCTTACCAGCGGCCTCCTCCTGGCTGCTGTGAGCACGCCGAAGTCAGGATGCCACAGCCTGGCCAGGATGTGATTCAGCATCCTGTTTTTAAGCATCTGATGGAGTCAGCAGCTTCTGCCTACACCTCTTCTGCTGACTTCAGCTGCAAGGCAATGAATGTCCCGTAGCCCCCAGCCGGAGGCCGATCTGCATAGTGCCGCTTTTGCCTTCCTGCCGGAGCCCCAGGGACTGACTTCCAGCGGTCCTCCACACACACGAGGCCCTTGAATCTCTGCTCCTTTGCCCTCTGCCACATTTCCTATAATGGTGTCAGATTTAGAATGGTGTGTTCAGCTTCTTAAATTCGTTTTGAGGTCGTCAGTTGCCTTCTGGCAAGTGTTGGGGGGGGGGGGGAAATGAGGACAGACCCCAGCCGCCTCCAAGGGGCTGTGCTACAGACGATCACAAAGTATCTCAAGTAATTTATATATATATTTCCCCCTGTATTTCTTATAAGTTATTCACTACTATATAAATTATCATATAAACATTAACACATCAAAAGAATCATATATCCAAACATCTAAGTGACCGTCTTTTTATATATCGCGAAAGATATTGCACAAGGCCTTTATGAACACTTTCTTTTTAAATATCTTTTGTGATATGTAAAAAGACGGACACTTAGATGTTTGGAGATATGTTTCCTTTCTCTGTGTTAATGTTTATATGATAAATAATATAATGGTGAATAATGTATAAGAAATATAGGAAAAAATAATATAAAAAAATAATATAAAGATTACTTGAGATCAGGGGTCATTTCGTAGAAAAAGAGGTGCAGGAGCTCATTAGCATAACTCATTGGCATGACTCATTTGCATATGCCACACCCCCTGACATCACCGGAAGTGGGTCAGAAGGCAATGCCCACCGCTCAGGCTCCATTGGACTGTTTTGGATTGCTAGCTATTGGGGGGGGGGGAACATGGGGAGATCTGTCCTCCGAGGAGCTTGTACCTGAATAAAGCTTGGTCTTAAAGGTGCCACTGGACTGTTTTGGACCGGGGGACCAGGGGGGGGGCTCTGCAGCTTACCTGGCTGCTTCTTGCTCTGACTGAGGGCTGCTGGGAGCAGGGGGTGGGGCTTGTTGCTTGTGCCCACCCCCTGGGCTCTGTACTGCTGGAGCTCCGCTTCTGTGCGCTCCTGCAAGAAATGACCCCTGCCCTGGCCTCCTCTCAAACTGTGAACTGAGCCAGGTCATGAGAGAGAAGGCAGGGAGGGTTGCCTCAGTGCTTAGTTCTCGTGGACCTTTCTTACATGCCCAGGGAAATGCTGATTGCCATTTTGGGGTCAGGAAGCAGTCTTTCTCCAGGCCAGTTCGACCCAGGGATCCTGGAGGATTTTTGTCCTCTTCTGGGCGTAGAACAGCGGTCACTGCGGGTGTGGAGGGGGAGATATTTGTGTATTTCCTGCATTGTGCAGGGGGCTGGACTAGATGACCCTGGAGGTCCCTTCCAACTCTATGATTCTATGATTCTATTGCCCCGCCTTTGTCTTGGACACGCAGTTGTGCGAAGGTGTCCATCCAAACCCCAGGCCACCTTGAAGTAGTTCTCCGGCAAGCCTCAAGATAGACTCCAGGAAGAAGAAGAAGAGATTGGATTTATACCCCACCCTTCACGACCCAAAGGAGTCTCGGAGCAGCTTGCAAACTCATTTCCCTTACCCTCCCCACAACAGACACCCTGTGAGGTGGGTGGGGCTGAGAGAGCTCTGAGAGAACTGTCCTTGAGAGAACAGCTCTTATCAGAACTACGGCTTGCCCAAGGTCATCCAGCAGGTGCAAGTGGAGGAGTGGGGAATCAAACCCGGTTCTCCCAGATTAGAGTCCGCGCACTTAACCACCACACCAAAGACAACATTGGCTTTCTTGCATAAAACTGCAGAACAGTAGTCGGCTGTAGACCCCAGTGTATCAAGGTACTCCCCCACTGCATTTTGGCTGCTTGAGATCAAGGAAGAAGTTGTCTTGGCTGTCCGGCCCCCCCCAAGGGCTCTGGCATCTCCTCTGCTGTCAGCCAAGGCGTCTCAGGAGACGCAAGAGCCGGGGGGGGGGCACAAGTTACTAGCAGGGGGAGCTGGAGACTGAACAATTCAAGGAAGGGGGAGCGAAGGCCAGTTCACGGGACTGTTGAGGCAGCTGGTGCCAAGCAAAAGATGCCATTTCCCCCCCCCCCCCAGCGGGAATGCAGGAATGTGAGAAATGTTAGCAGTAATTAGGACATTAGTTCCGAGGAGGGGTCGCATAGTTGAGCGATGCTGTGATTAGGAGCCCCTGCCAGTGGTTGAGCAGTGGGAATCGCAGGGAGGGCACCCCAGAGAGCCGCTGGTCTCTTTGGGAAGGCTCGGGGGGGTGGTGGACTAAACTGAAAACCTAGAAGAAGAGATTGGATTTATACCCCTTGCCCTTCACTACCCAAAGGTGTCTCCGAGTGGCCTACAACCTCCTTTCCCTTCCCCCCCCCCACAACAGACACCCTGGGAGGCGGGTGGGGCTGAGAGAGCTCTTTCGAGGACTGCTCTGGAGAGAACAGCTCTGAGAGAACTTGTGACTGACCCAAGGTCACCCAGCTGGCTTCATGTGGAGGAGTGGGGGATCAAGCCCGGTTCTCCCAGATTAGAGTCCGCACACTTAACCACGACACCCAACTGGCTCTCAAACCCAGAATCCAGCACCTAAAAAAGGTTAGTCAAATGCAAAAGAGGGCCCACAATAAAAGCTTAATATATGAAATATATAAAAAGATCCATGTATCTATTAAACACAGATTTTTAAGTTATATATAAGGGCCCAATCACACCTCATGTACAAATACCAAATTATAACACACAAAGGCTGATGGATTTGACCTGACGCGTTTCGGCCTGCCTAGGCCTTCTTCAGAGGTCAAATACAGTGAGGAACATGTTGGCTAATGTAAAAATACAATACAATCATGCAGATACAAGATATAAAATCAATAAGGACCAGAAAAAAGTTGTTCCAAAATGCAACCACTAGGCACAGAAGAAAGGTACAAATGAGGCCTCCCAACAGTGCATTCACAGGCCAGGTGGTGTTTCTCTGGTATAAATTTCTGGTCCAGAAATTGCCTTCCAATGATTGTTCAGCCAAAATGTCCTCAATAGAATTGTCCTTAAGCAAAGAGCAGGAAGGCCCCTGTCTCTCTCAGCCGTTCGGAGGATACCTGTCCGGGTGGTTGGAGGGGCGTTGTGTAAACCCACGGGCCCTGTTGGGGGAACCGGTGGGGTCTGGAATCCCCTGGACTCACTCCAGTCCTGTTGCGCGTGCTGATGGGCGGATGGGTGCTAGAGATGGACTGCAGCGGGTCGTATGGCCTCCGGCAGTGTGGGTTCTTGATTTCCCTCCCGCCTTTGTCATCTCATTGTAAGCGTGTATTGTGTATTCAAGGGAAGGGTTCTTTCTGGGTGGCAGTCGCGGCTGCGTTGAGGAATACAGACCCTGCGTGGCCCAAACTGATGAGCCAGGGGGCTGAAACACTCCCAGAAGGACAAAGCTTGAGTCCAGCAGCCCCTTTAAGACCCAACAAAGTTTTATTCAAGGTATATGCTTTCGTGTGCACGTGTGACCAATGCTCCCTCTAAGCTGTGGAGTCCTGTGAGCAAGAATTCTACTTTGTGAGCTCCTGGCATTAAAGTTGTGAGCGAGCGATTTTTAGCTACTGCATAAATGAGTTTGCTCGGGAGCCCACCCTTCCTGAGCGCGGACAAAAATGGGTGAGCCGGAGGCTAAAAAACTGTGATCTAGCTCACACTGACTCAGCTTAGAGGGAACACTGCGTGTGACGCACCTGACTCTGTTCCCGGGAGAAGTTTCTCTTCAGTGCCTGCTTCCACGCAGAGAGCCAGTGTGGTGTAATGGTTGGTGCTGGATTAGGATCCGTCCGATCCTCGCGCTGCCCATGAGGTTCGCCGGGTGGTCTTGCACCAGTCGCTTTCGGGCCCAGCCTACCTCGCAGGGTAGTTGTGAGGATAAAATGTCAGAGGGGAGAATGACGTTGGAGGCGGCTTTGGGTCACCCATGGAGAGGGAAACCCGATATAAACATAGAAATAAATAAATCCTTCATGTAGCTCTCGTGGCTGCTGTGGATGCAGAGAGAGTGGCGAGCCGGTTTGGTGTCGTGGTTGACAGCGCGGACTCTAATCCGGGAGAACCGGGTTTGATTCCCCACTCCTCCTCCACAGGCAGCTGCTGGTGTTACAAGTTCTCTCAGAGC
>NW_015167526.1:1159290-1177036 GCF_001447785.1 Gekko japonicus
TTCTTTCTTTCTTTCTTTCTTTCTTTCTTTCTTTCTTTCTTTCTTTCTTTCTTTCTTTCTTTCTTTCTTTCTTTCTTTCTTTCTTTCTTTCTTTCTTCCCCAAAGCAGTTCCCCCTGCACTTTTCTTGCTTCAGTCTCCCATGGCTCCCATTCTGTCCCCCTACGGAGGGCTTTTTCTGCCTTTAAAAAAAAAATCTGTAAGTATTACTATTAGTTTCATTTATGGTCTACCCAAGGTGGATTACAAGTATGACAAGAAAATTTTCTGTCAATCCGTAAGCGGATTACAAAATATGACATCAGTCAATCAGTAGAGCAGATATCAAGGCATGTTACCATTTGACTCTAATGGTAAAGGTTCCAAGTCAGACAAAATACTGCTGGAATTGTAGAGGAGGGTTGGGGAGGGGGGTCGCAGAACAACACGTGCAGACTTATATATTTAAGGTAACAGGACAGTCATTATAAGACTTTATCCCTAATAAACATCACATCCAGAGCGGAACCATTACCTACCCGCAGCTTTGCTCCTGCTACAGGAATACCCTCCTGAACAATTCTGTTTTACACATTTTGCAAATGATAGAAGTGTGGGGGGCTTCCTAATAGCCTCAGGCAGACTGTTCCATAATGTAGGTGCCACCACAGAGAAGGTGCTTGAATGGGGAATTGCTGCTTGACAGATCTCTAGTGCAGTAACATTATAGTGATCTACTGCTGCGATCTAGTTCCCAGCTAGCCCTTTTCCTTGTGAAGTTATGAGGAGAAATGTGCAGCCTGCACCCTTGTAAATTCTCAGTGCAAAGGACCAGAGGCTTACTCTTTTTTAAAAAAAGGAAAGCTGGGAACTTGGCAATTGTGGCAATAGATGGTTACTACTTAATACCATTTGTTGCATGGGTTACTGAGCCACTGTCTTTGAATGCTGGGTAAGCACGAAGCTCTCTCTTCTGCAAGCACCAGTGAGGCTTACACAGGAGACCTCCCTTGGGGCTTGCGCCCACGCCGCTCGCTGAGTGCTTGCTTGCATTCAAATGAGCACCCTTGAAAACAATCCCTTTGTGTCTGCACTTCATCCAGCGCACGACGGGGCATCAGATCCTGAACTCAAGTCCCTCGGGGACAGAGCTGGGAAATGGCGTGAGCGCCCTCTTCTTCCCTCCCGCTGAGGGAATCCTCTTGCGATCTGCCTTGTGGCTGAGTTCCCGGCAGAAACGTGCGAGTCATGATGAAGCAGATCCCGGGTCAGGCGGGCGGCCTCCAGTGGCACGCATCCTCACCGGCTCATGCTGGGAAATCTGCCTTTGTGGGCTCCCCGATGCGTTTCCTCTCCCTTTCTCCTCCTCCTTCTGAAGGAGCTTGGGCATTTGGCACTGTGAATGGTCTCCAGTCTCTGGAAAGGCTGCTTGGAATTCTTGGGCTGTGAACCCAGCCTACGCCTCCTGCGCCAAACAATGCCTGCTCAGAGGATACTTCTGTGGGGGGGGGGGAGTGCGGCGAGCATTTGGGGGGAAGCTTGCCAGCCGTCCTCGCTCTTCCCCGCCCTTTCAGCCGATGTTCACTGGAGGGCTCTGAACCTTCTTTCGTGGCCCCGGCTGGATGCTACCTCGGAGTAGGGCTGTGTCTGCCAGTGTTCCCGCTAGGCTGAGTTAGTGTGAGTTAGCTCACAGTTTTTTTAGCCTCCGGCTCACACATTTTCATCTTAGCTCAGGGAGGACGGCTCCAGAGCAAAACTAATTCATGCAGCAGCCGATGTTCCCTCTAAGCTGAGTTAGGGTGAGTCAGCTCACAGTTTTTTAGCCTCCGGCTCACACATTTTCGTCCTAGCTCAGGGAGGCGGGCTCCAGAGCAAACTAATTTATGCAGCAGCCAAATCTCTGGCTCACAGCTTTAATGCCAGTAGCTCACAAAGCAGAATTTTTCCTCACAAGACTCCACAGCTTAGAGGGAGTATTGGCAGTAGCCAAATTGCTCGCTCACAACTTTAATGCCGGTAGCTCACAAAGCAGAATTTTTCCTCACAAGACTCGGCAGCTTAGAGGGAGCATCGGTGTCTGCTCTGGTCAGAGGAACAGCACGCTGCACTCCGGAGCCGTCCGCACTGTTTCTGCCAAGCGTCCCAGAAATGCAACTATAAATTTTCCCTGGTAGAAAGAAAAAAACATGCAGCATCAGGTACCTGTTCAGCTGTAAACCAGTGGTAAATTGATGGCATGCGTGAGAACTTCTCCTCGAAAGTGTGCTTTGAGAATTTCTGTTTCTTTTCAAGGGGTACGATAGAACTCTGTTTGGAGTAATCTGCTTTTGACATTCTTAAAAGTGGTGGTGCTGGTGGCAGAAGAAGAAGAAGAGATTGGATTTATACCCCCACCCTTCCCTACCCGAAGGAGTCTCAGAGCGACTTCCAAACTCCTTTCCCTTCCCCTCCCCACAACAGACACCCTGTGAGGTGGGTGGGGCTGAGAGAGCTCTGACAGAAACGGCTCTTTTTCAAGGACAGCTCTGACAGAACTGTGGCTTGCCCAAGGTCATCCAGCAGGCGCAAGTGGAGGAGTGGGGAATCAAACCCGGTTCTCCCAGATTAGAGTCCGCGCACTTCACCACTACACCAGGCTGGCTCTCAAGTCGCAGCCGATTTACGGTGACCCCCTCATGGAGTTTTCAAGACAAGAGATGTTCAGTCGTCATTTGCCATTGCCTGTCTCTGTGTAGCGAACCGGGACTCCCCCGGTGGTCTCCCATCCAGGCACTAACCAGGACCGACCCTTCTTAGCTTCCAAGATCTAACAAGTTTGGCCAACCTGGGACATCCACGTTAGGGTTAGGAAGTAAAATGAAATCCTTTTGGGGGGGGATGAGTCTGTGTGTGCGTGCTTGCGTGCTTGCAAGCCCAGAAGTCCCGGTGACTTCTGGCAACCCCTGTGGGGCTAGGACGTTTCAGAGAGGTGGCTTTGATATTACCGGTCTCTGTGTCACGGCCCTGGTATTCCTTGGAGGTCTCCCCCTTCCAAGTACTTGCCAGGGGCGGCCCTGCTTAGCTTCCGAGATCTGACAAGAGCGGGCTTGCCCGGGCTATCTGGGTCGGGGCGTAAAATTGAATCCTTTTGTGGACTACTTGTTTATCTTCCGAACTGTATCTTCTTCATCCGGTGTAAAGGTAAAGGTCTCCCTTGCTCGAAAGCCAGTCGAGTCCGACTCTAGGGTTGCGGTGCTCATCTCCGTTTCCAAGCCGAAGAGCCAGCGCTGTCCGAAGACGTTTCCGTGGTCATGTGGCCGGCATGACTAAACACCAAGGCGCATGGAACGCGGTTATCTTCCCACCAAAGTGGTACCTATTTATCTACTTGCAATTTCTTGCTTTCGAACTGCTAGGCTGTCAGGAGCTGGAACTAGAGATGGGAGCGCACTCCATCACGCGGCGCACTCGGGTCTCGAACTGCTGAACTACCGATCTTCCACTGCCTGCAGTTCAGCGTCTTAACCGCTTGAGCCACCGCAGCTCCTTCATCCGGTATATCAATTCAAAATGCAGAATTAGAGGTTATTCGATAGCCTACGACCAAGGTTCCATGAGGCACCGAATCCTGCTTCCCACGGTGGGCCGCCTGATGCCGTCAGGATATCCCGCAAGCAGGGCGTGAAGAGCAGCACCCCCCTGCAGTTTGCCCCCAGCTTCTGTTGTGCAGAGATGTGTTGCCTCTAAGTACGGATGTTTCATTTAGCTCACATTGCTGACAGCTGTCTCTCCTCCGTTAACATGTCTGACCCAGAGGTCTTCAATATTTCCAGACCCAGAACCAGTAGGAGGTACCCACTGAACTGCAGGCACATGGCATTGGAGTCATGTGATAGGAAGAGGAGGGACCAGGCTATCAGCATAAGAACATAAGAGAAGCCAATGCTAGATCAGGCCAGTGGCCCATCCAGTCCAACACTCTGTGTCAGCAGTGGCCAGAAATACCAGGGGCCATCAGGAGGTCCAGCAGTGGGGCCAGTACACCAGAAGCCCTCCCACTATTGCCCACCACTCCCCCAGCACCAAGAACACAGAGCATGCCTTGCCCCAGACTGAAAGTTCATATAAGAACATAACAGAAGCCAATGCTGGATCAGCCCAATGGCCCGTCCAGTCCAACATTCTGCGTCACACAGTGGCCAAAAAGACCAGGTGCCATCAGTAGGTCCAGCAGTGGGGCCAGGACACCAGGAGCCCTCCCACTGTTGCCCCCCCCCAGGCACCAAGAACACAGAGCATCCCTTGCCCCAGCCTGAAAGTTCATATAAGAACATAACAGAAGCCAATGTTGGATCAGGCCAATGGCCCTAAAGTCCAACATTCTGCGTCACACAGTGGCCAAAAATACCAGGTGCCATCAGGAGGTCCACCAGTGGGGCCAGGACACTAGGAGCCCTCCCGCAGTTGACCCCCCCCAAGCACCAAGAAGACAGAGCATCACTTGCCCCCAGACTGAGAGTTCATATAACATCAGAGAAGCCAATGCTGGATCAGGCCAAAGGCCCATCCAGTCCAACACTCTGTGTCACACAGTGGCCAAAAACACCAGGTGCCGTCAGGAGGTCCAGCAGTGGGGCCAGGACACTAGGAGGCCTCCCACTATTGACCCCCTCAAGCACCAAGAAGACAGAGCATCACTTGCCCCAGAGTCCCTATCTATACTTTGTGGCTCATAGCCACCGATGGACCTCTGCTCCATATGCTTATCTAATTCCCTCTTGAAGCCGTCCATGCTTGTAGCTGCCCGCACCTCCTGTGGCAGGGAATTCCATGTGTTCATCACTCTTTGGGTGAAGAAGTACTTCCTTTTATCGGTTCTAACTCGACCGCTCAGCAGTTTCATGGAGTGCCCACGAGTTCTTGTATTGTGAGAAAGGGAGAAAAGGACTTCTTTCAACCCGCTCTATCCCATGCATAATCTTATAAACCTCAATCAATCAAGCGCTTTAACCTTTCTTCATAGGGAAGGTGTTCCAACCCTTTTATCATTCGAGTTGCCCTTTTCTGCACTTTTTCCAATGCTATAATATCCTTTATGAGGTGTGGTGACCAGAACTGCACACAGTATTCCAAATGAGGTCGCACCATCGATTTATACAGGGGTATGATGATACTGGCTGATCTATTTTCAGTACCCTTCCTAATAATCCCCAGCATAGCATTGGCCTTTTCTATTGCGGTCACACACTGTCTAGACATTTTCCGTGAGTTATCTACTATGACTCCAAGATCTCTCTCTTGATCAGTCTCTGCCAGTTCGGACCCCATCAACGTGTATTTATAGTTAGGATTTTTGGCTCCAATGTGCATCACCTTGCACTTGGCCACAAGGCCACCCAGCTGGCTGCACGTGGAGGAGTGGGGAATCAAACCCGGTTCCCCAGCTTAGACTCTGCCACTCTTAACCACTATACCAAACTGGCTGTCTCAATGGCGGCGGGAAGACCAGTCTGTATTTCCTGAGCTGCTTAGAGGCAGGGTGGAATTTAAAAAGTACTAACTAAATATGGTATCCCACAGACAAGCCAGAGAATAAGTCAGCTTCTCCATAACTGGTCTGAACTGATAACTCGGTACGCCCAGAAGTTCAGTCATCTGGGACAGTGTGTAACTCCGTCAGGCTTACAGTTGCCAAAACGGCAGATAGATAGTTGTGGTTCCTGCTTTGAAACCACGTGCTCAGTGGAACTGAAGTTGTGATGGGGGCTTTGGCTGCAGCAGTTTCTTTGGGGAACTGATTATACTGCTTGTCTTAGAAGTACAGCAGATGTCTTGGAATAGAATCCTTGGAGTTGAGGACCTGGCTGGCAACGGAGAAATAAGGTCACCGGGGCTGTGAAAGCCTTCCTTTCCTTACCACAAAAGTGTTGGATATCCAGGGACCCGAGAGTGATAATAAGTTCATGATATCTTGCTAACTGGACTTACTGTTCCCAAATCAGGATAATAAAACTACCCAATCAACCTTCAAGATCCTGTAGCAGTTTCTTCAGCCAGCGTAAAGGTAGCGTGGCCAAATGTAAACGCGAGCGATTCCTTCCCGGTGTCTTAATTTCCTCCGGCAGTTCCAATTAGATATGGCTTTCCTGGCGCTTGCTGCTGTAAATTGTTAAGGAGCCTCCTGCCTTCTGTCCTGGGCTGGCAGTTTCTCCCCAGGGAAGCCGAGGAGTGGGGTGGGCTTTGTGTGTGTTCTCCCCCCCCCCCCCCCCGCATTCTCCTTCGCATTTGTGCATTTCGAGTAGTGTGGTCAAAGTAAGAGAGCACTAGATCATGTAAGGATTTCTGCGGATATCAAGGCCCTTAAAGGACTGAAGTTGTTCGCTTGACTGGTACCCCGTATCAGGCTGTGCGTAACCTGGGTTACATCGGTGGTAGAATTAGCCACCGGCCCACGCGCAGCCTCACTGAAGAAGGATGCAAGCAGTAAATGGCTGCGATTCCTGTTTGGTTACCTGCATTAAATCTGAAGCCACGTTCATGCCTAGCCATGCCATACTTGTTTCTCCCCCCTCGACCCCCAGTTTTAAAATATTTTTATTTCAAAAAAGAACAAGTTACACTACAAGAATGAAAAAAAATCCAAACATGAAACATGCAGTACTTAACAAATAACAATAGGAACTTTTACAGCAGTGATTCATAAACAACAGTTATCTAACCCCATAACATCGTACTGCTACTGAATACTTACGCTTATGGCCACCCCTAATTAAAAAACTCCTGCCAACGTAGCAGTTCGAAAGCAAGAAACTGCAAGTAGATAAATAGGTACCGCTTCGGTGGGAAGGTACCTCAGTGTCTAGTCTAGCCGGCCACATGACCACGGAAACATCTTCGGACAGCGCTGGTTCTTCGGCTTGGAAACTGAGATGAGCACCGCATCCCTAGAGTTGGATTCGACTGGCTTTCGAGCAAGGGAAACCTTTACCTTTACCTAATTTAAAAAACCCTTAAAAAGGTAAAGGTAAAGGTTCCCTTGCTCGAAAGCCAGTCGAATCCGACTCTAGGGTTGCGGTGCTCATCTCCGTTTCAAAGCCGAAGAGCCAGCGCTGTCCGAAGACGTTTCCGTGGTCATGTGGCCGGCATGACTAAACACCAAGGCGCACGGAACGCTGTTACCTTCCCACCGAAGTGGTCCCTATTTATCTACTTGCAATTTCTTGCTTTCGAACTGCTAGGTTGGCAGGAGCTGGAACTAGAGATGGGAGCTAACTCCATCATGCGGCACCCGGTCTCGAACTGCTGAACTACTGACCTTCCACAGCCTGCAGTTCAGTGTCTTAACCACTGTCATAATCTGCGCTTTCCTAGTGCTTGCATTCTTTTCAGTGAAACAATAACAAAGAAGATTGGTCTACCCAAAATGATTGCTTGGAATTACTTGCTAATCTATTTTGCGCTTCTGTTAATCGAGTCCGTTTTAGCATTGCCCTTTTGTGCTCGCCTGCCGTATGATACTGAGCAACCCAGTCTGCATAATCTATTTTGTGCTTCTGTTAATCAAGTCCGTTTTAGCATTGCCCCTTTGTGCTCGCCTGCCGTAGGATACTGAGCAACCCAGTCTGCATTTTTGTCAGATATAAAATAGTCCCACACCTTTCTATACCATTGATCAATTGTAGGAATGGCTTTGTCTGTGTTGCTCTCTCATAAAATGTTACTTCAGTTGTTCAGCCCAAAGGATAGACTCCACCAAGCTATCTAACCGGCTTGCTTTATTTGTGGAGGAAAGACTGTTGAAATGACCGAATGGCTCTTCGAGGAATGGAATCTCTCCCTCAGCATTTGTGGCTTCAGTCAAGAATGCCGCTGGCAAAGATTTCTGCCCAGCAATGAGGACTGTGGTTTCACTGACAAGCTTGCCTCTTCGGTTACCAGCACGTGTTGATACGAGAACATTAAACTCTGTGTGTTATGTGTGTAAAAACAGCCTCGCGTGTGCCTTAACTGCCCCTGAAATCACGTCCAGTGAGGAAATACGGGAGGTGAAATCTAACATAGCACAGACTTCCTTGAGGCTGTTTCACTGTATTGGTATGTTATGGAGGGCTTTTTAAAAAAATAACACCAATCATTCATCTGTCAGTGTGACGCTTTTTAATCTAGCGAGGTCCAAAAGAGTTTGGAGCCCAGCTGTTTCTCTGTCCTCTTGCTGATAATGGGAGACACGGCGTCTTACAGAGTTCGAGAAGAAGACTGTAGGAGGTCAATGACGGGATGCGCGCGCGCACACACACACACAACCGTTTTGAAAGGCTCTCTTTCATCGGGATCTGTGAGGGCCAGCGTGCTTTCCAGCCAGGATATTGTGGGGGGAGCTAAGCATTCTGTAGAAGTCATCAGTTCCTGGGTAGCATCAACAGACTTGGAGATTTCTGTCTTAACTGGTCGGCCTTTCTCCTCTTCTTTTGTTCTGCCAAAAGTGTTCGGAAGCGAAAGGATGTGACTCCCAAGTCCCAACAGTTGGTTATGAGCCTTTCTGGTTTCGCTGACTTCTGCCTGTCTTTTGGGCCGGCACGATGCTTCTGCTGTGCAAAGAAATCCCGTCCAAAGTAGTATGTATGCAACACTCCCCCCCCTTTTAAAAACTTTGCTTGCTTTTGTGTTTTCTCGGCGTTGTTTAGCCTGTTGGTAGTGGCTTGTTTTCTTAAGGGACGCTTTCTGGCTTTCGGAAGTCTAAAAAACACCGCTTTCTTTTGGAGTGGTGTGTGCAAAACGAGTGCCACTGAGAAAGACCGAAGCAAACCTAGTTGGGTTTCTCTTTAATTAGTGGTATCTTGGGGCAATAACCAGGGAAAATATCTTGCAGGCAGTTGGTACGCTTGTGTGGCAGGATGGGCTTCAGCAGTGTTCCCTCTAAGCTGAGTTAGTGTGAGCCAGCTCACAATTTTTTAGCCTCCGGCTCACACATTTTTGTCTTCGCTCAGGGAGGATGGGCTCCAGAGCAAACTCATTTATGCAGGAGCCAAATCGCTCGCTCACAACTTCAATGCCAGTCGCTCACAAAGTCGAATTTTTGCTCACAAGACTCCACAGCTTAGAGGGAACATTGGTCTTCAGCGATCTGCTCGGTGGGTCCAAAGGACAGCCTCGGCCATACTGCCCGCGACCTCACTCCAAGCCTGCTCATAAAGGGGTACGTTGGGGGTCTGAGTCAGTGAATCATTGGCAGAGGGAACGTGTTGTCCACGGTCACCCCTGAGGTTCAGGAACGGCGTTTCAAATACGATGAACATTTCTTGCTCTCCACAAGTCCTTTGAAACATCTCATCTTCTTCTCATTAACATTTTATTGGTAGGATTAAAACAATAAAACAAATATAACAATAAAAATATACATAAAGGTCATAAGAACAGTTATACATTCAAACCAACACACTAATTACAAAAAAGTAAGCTTTAAAGAATGATACATTCTTCAATAAATCTTTGAACAAAGTAACTTATTTTAGCCTCAATTTGTAATTGATGCCTGTACTGTTTGTTGCTTTAGATACAACCAAGTGTCTTCTGCCCTCAAGAATATCTGTAGACATTCAATGATATATCTAGTCCTATTAAACACAAAGTACTACTCACAAATCAAGTTTTACCAAAGCCTACTTACTATACTTTATTTGAACCATAAAAAATCCTCACAACCATTTAACATAGTTATCCCAGGATGCTGAGATAAATTTTTTGTCTGATAGAGCTTCTAAAATTGGCAACCATTTAGCTTCGAACCCAAAATGTACGACGTTCCTTTTATTTCTGTTAACTTTATCAGTGATGCTTTCCATAATGAACTGATTCCACAGCTTCTTGTACCAAGTTTGAATGTTAGGGGGGGAGATATCTTTCCAGCAAGATGCTATAGATAGCTTGAAACATCTCAGATGTCTTTGTCTGCACCAGTGAATCTGTGGCCACGGGATCCGGCGGTCCTCCCTTTCATTAGATCTGGCTTAACTGATCTCACAGTTGCTTGACAATGCAGCGTTACAGTTTGCGGGCAGCTGGCGTTTCTCCCCCCCCCCCACTCCTTATCATAAACAGGAATTGTGCATCCCCCAGTCTTAGAATGGCAGGAAATGCTGAGAAAGATTGCCCGTCAGACTTTGTGGTTAATGGGGAAAGAGGAAGCCCTTCATCGCTTTGCCGCTGTGACTTCGCCTCTCTGAAGTTACTCTGTGCTCACGGGTCACTGTGGCTCGCAGGGTATTGACCCGGGGGATGTTTTCACATCGTGTCTTTTCTCAGCGTGGGATTGCTAATGATGGTCTCCGCATTGTTTCCAAGGCTGTGAACCACTGCATGCCTTTTGGCCAGTTTCGTTACATTTACATAGCAGTCTCTCAGCTGTGAGGGCGGTGTTCTTTGTACCCCATACTGATGACTGAGGGGTGACACGATCGAGGTTTACAAGATTCTGCGTGGGACAGAGCAGTAGAGAAAGAAGTCCTTTTCTCCCTTTCTCACAATACAAGAACTCAAGTGGGCACTCCATGAAATTGCTGAGCGGTCAGGTTAGAACGGATAAAAGGAAGTCCTTCTTCACCCAGAGAGTGATGGAACACACGGAATTCACTGCCACAGGAGGTGGTGGCAGCTACAAGCATGGACGGCTTCAAGAGGGAACTGGATAAGCATCTGGAGCAGAGGTCCATCCGTGGCTATTAGCTACAAGGTACAGATAGGAACTCTCCAGCTGGGGCAAGGGATGCTCTGTATTCTTGGTGCTTGGGGGGAGGGCAACAGTGGGAGGGTTTCTAGTGTCCCAGCCCCACTGCTGGACCTCCTCATGGCACCTGGTATTTCTGGCCACTGTGTGACAAGAGTGTTGGACTGGATGGGCCTTTGGCCTGATCCAACACTGGCTTCTCTTATGTTCTTATAGGAACTCTTGTTCTGGGGCAAGTGATGCTCAGTATTCTTGGTGCTTGGGGGGGTGGGGGCAAGAGTGGGAGGGCTCCTAGTGTCCTGGCTGCTTGGATCTTGAACTGTGGGTCCTGGCCTGGGTTCACCTCTTACCTGGAAACTCACCATACACTTTGTCTCAGCTCCCTCCCTCCAAAATGAAGTCTCTGTTAGTCGATTGGGGTTGGTAGGGGGCAGTGTTCCCTCTGAGTTGAGAGAGTGTGAGCTAGCTCACAGTTTTCTAGCTTCCGGCTCACACATTTTTGTCTCAGCTCAGGAAGGACGGCTCCAGAAGAGCAAACTAATGTATGCAGCAGCCCAATCGCTCGCTCCCAACTTGAATGCCAGCAGCTCACAAGGTAGAATTTTTGTTCGCAACACTCCACAGCTCAGAGGGAGCGTTGGTGGGGGGCCCTGAGCTTTGGGACGCGTCACAACACAGCTGTTTGAGGAGTGAAAGAGATCAAGTACCCTCTCCATTTCACGCC
Source organism: Gekko japonicus (assembly GCF_001447785.1). Classification (NCBI taxonomy): domain Eukaryota; kingdom Metazoa; phylum Chordata; class Lepidosauria; order Squamata; family Gekkonidae; genus Gekko; species Gekko japonicus. The sequence goes on from NW_015167526.1 coordinate 1,170,694, forward strand.
TGCTCCTTGGGAGGAAAGTGATGGCAAACCTAAACAGCATGATAAAAAGTAGAGACATCACCCTGCCAACAAAAGTCCTCATGGTCAGAGCAATGGTATTCCCAGTAGTCACGTATGGCTGCGAGAGTTGGACTAGAAGGAAGGCCAAGCGCCGAAGAATAGATTCTTTTGAACTATGGTGCTGGAGAAGACTCTTGAGAGTCCCTTGGACTGCAAGGAGCTCAAATCAGTCAATCCTAAAAGAAATCAACCCTGACTGTTCCCTGGAAGGCCAGATAATGAAACTGAAGCTCAAATACTTTGGCCACCCAATGAGAAGGGAGCCCTCACTGGAGAAGAAGACCCTGATGCTGGGAAAGACTGAAGGTCAACGAAGACGGGGACGGCAAAGGATGAGATGGTTAGACAGTGTCATAGATGCAACGAACATGAAATTGAGCCAACTTCAGAGGACGGCGGAAGACAGGAGGGCCTGGCGGGAGCTGGTCCATGGGGTCGCGAAGAGTCAGACTCAACTGTGCGACTGGACAAGAACAACAACCCCACCCTTCTGCTTTCCCCCCATACTGCATTTTCAGCAGAAGTGCTTTTCATCGCGCTGCAGTGGTTGAGGATGGTCTGGTGGGAAGGTCTGCTTCCCAAGATCACAGGCAGAAACAGGGCTTGTGCTCAGAGGGACATAGGCTGCTGCGCAGTGTTCCCTCTAAGCTGAGTTGGTGTGAGCTAGCTCACAGTTTTTTTAGCCTCCAGCTCACACATTTTTGTTTTAGCTCCAGAGCAAACTGATTGATGCAGTAGCCAAATCGCTCGCTCACAACTTGAATGCCGGTGGTGCGCAAAGCAGAATTTTTGCTCACAAGGCTCCGCAGCTTAGAGGGAGCATTGCTGCGGTGTGTCCCGTTGGTATCATTGGGTCTTGTGCAGTGAGAATTCCAAGCTGACTGAGCTCTTGGTTTTTTCAGTGGAAAAGCCCTTGTCCTGTGTGCAGAAAGGTCCAGGTTCACTTCTTGCATTCCTGTCTTAACCAACGAGGCTTTGCCTGCAGGCGATCTTGGAGAGCTGCTGCTGCTTCTGGCCCAGGTAGCCCAAATTGGGTGCGGTGGCACTCGGTAGCATCTCTCCCTCGCATGCATTGAGGGTTGCGCTGGTCCAGTGACACCAGTGGGAGGTGTGTGTGTGTGGTGGTGGGGAGGCATTCGTGTCCAAATCCCATCCACAGAGCTCGTGGAAGAATTTCCTCGTGGATCGCATACGTTTTACTGGATTTCTGTTTTTATCCCGTGATGCGCTTTAAACAATATAATTCCTATGAGGAAAGGTTAAGGCGCTTAGGGCTTTTTAGCTTGGAGAAACGACGACTGAGGGGTGACATGATTGAGGTTTATAAGATTATGCATGGGAAAGAGCAGGTAGAGAAAGAGGTACTTTTCTCCTTTTTTCACAGTACAAGAACTCGTGGGCACTCCATGAAATTGCTGAGCGGTCGGGTCAGAACAGATAAAAGGAAGTACTTCTTCACCCAAAGAGCGATTCACACATGGAATTCACGGCCACAGGAGGTGGTGGCGGCTACAAGCATGGACGGCTTCAAAAGGGGATTAGATAGGCATATGGAGCAGAGGTCCATCAGTGGCTATGAGCCACAAGGTATAGATAGGGGCTCTGGGGCAAGTGATGCTCTGTCATCTTGGTGCTTGGGGGGGTCAACAGTGGGAGGGCTTCTAATGTCCTGGCCCCACTGGTGGCCCTCCTGATGGCACTGGTATTTCTGGCCACTGTGTGATACAGAGTGTTGGACTGGATGGGCCTTTGGCCTGATCCAACATTGGCATCTCTTATGTTCTTATGTGAAATTCATCTTTAAATTCCAGAGTATCATCTACATTTAGGGCAGCTTGAAATCAGTATGCTAAGAAGCACAGAGGCATGCGTGTTCTTAAATTGCAGAGCTTCATAACGCAATGTTTTTGAAGGGTCACATCCTCTCCTGTGAAAACAACTTCTGTAGCAGCCAGATACGTAACTGTCGGAAGATTGCACAGAATGCGTTTAACTAGAGCCCTGAATTGCCTTTAAAGCCGTCTGCTATCAGAGAAGCACCCTCCGCCCGTGAGAGCAGTCAGTCATTATGTTTAATCTTTAGACTTCGTAGCTCTTGGGGTATTGCAGGGGCTTTCCAGCAGTACTGCAAACAAAAGCCACAGTCGTCCTGTCCCGCAACTTCCAGAAATAGCAGAAGCATGTCATACCTACTTCTTTCTTATTTGGGGACCCAAAATATTTGTGGTGCTTGACTAAATGTTTTAAACAATTCACTCTCGCAGGCCCTCTACTTTGGGAGGAGGACATGTGTGCACCACGCATGGTGTACGCTTGCTGTTGTGATCACACGAAATTGTTTTTCTTCCTGTTCCGTGACCTGCCTGATCCCTGTTTCCATTTATTTTCCAGCCTGAGCGAAAGCTTTTTTATGGTGAAAGGCGCTGCGTTGTTTCTTCAGCAAGGCAACAGCCCGCAAGGCCCACGGACTCTTCCTCAAACTCACAAACACGCAGGTAAATGTCATCGCAGTGAAATGCATTCCTTGGTTGGCAGTTACAGCTTGCATTTGGCAGCCTGGGTCAAATACATGTCGGCTGTATTCACACAGCAAGGGTTCTCTGCGTTGCTTTCATTGCCACTACAGATTGCAGAGGCCTGTGCCCTGAACAAGGAGCTTCCGCATGCTGGAATTTTGCACAGTACAGAATACAAGCAGTAGTCTTCCAGCTTCCTTTCCGCTTTCCTTTCCAGACAATTAGGACAGAAATTGCCTGCAACTTTCCCCTTATATCTCCACAACAAAAAGGACAGGCCTCATTTTAAAAAAAAAATGAAAACTGGGTATTCAGGGGAAGTAAAATTTCAAATAAGTGGCAATAGCAATTACTGTTTTTTTTTTAAAGAAGAAAAGAAAAAACAGCAAAAAGCCCCACTGTGGTATGACGGGGAAAAAGGATGGGAGAGTGGTCCCCACAAGTGGCTCACAGCGGGAAGATGTGCACTCTGTCTTCCACATAAAATGCTTGGATTGCTTCCCCCCCCCCCCCAAGCATCTAAATAAAGCGGGTTTCCCTATCCTTACTGAGGATAGGGAAAACCTAGAAAGAGAAAGATTATTATGTGGAGTCTCCAAGAAAGTGCTCCGGTTTGTAAGCCAAGGCAGAGAAAAACCTTCATACGGAAGCAGCCATTGAGGGGGGGAAATCAGATCAATGACTATTTGGTCTTGAGCTGTAGATCAGTTTCATACATCACATTCTTCCCCTGTGGGGAGAGTGAAGGGAGAACCGGGCCATAAAGAGAGAGAGGGAGAGAGAGCCCGTAGGAAGGGGCATGGCTCAGTATTGTCTGTGTGACAGTTCAGCTTCAGATTACTCCCGCCGTCGGCAGATTCACAGCCTGCGCCATCACCCCACAGAGAGAAGTTTTTATCTTGTGGGCTGGCGCAGCAGCCAAATGGCTGAACTGCGACTGACCTTATGGTTGCAGATGGCCCTTTGCACCTGCCTGCGTAATGAGATTCTTTCTGATCGCCAGCGGAAAAGTGGGCCACTGTGATACCACTATCTTTAGCCTTTGGGAGAAGGAAGGGTTGCCGTGGCCCTGCTCGGGACTCGCGGTGGGCCTGGGGCTTGCCTGCCACGCTTGGAATAGAGTTGTTTTTTGGGGGTGTGGGGGGGGGCTTTTTAAAGCTTGCAGTCAAGACGAGGCCAACCAGCTTTCATCCTTGGGCTTAGCTCAGGGAGCTTCTCTCCTTTAAGGCCAGTGGGGTGTATGTGTGCAAAGTCACTGAGATTAAATCCAGTGTTTCTTGGGCTGCTGGGGACCGTTACGGCATCAGGCAAGAGGCTGTGTCGGTACAGATGGATTATTCCCCACAGGTGACTTGCCGCAGCACCTGCAGGTGATGATCAACCTCCTTCGGTGTGAAGACAGAATCAAACTGGTAAGAGGTCCTCCCCTGTTTCCCCTTGGTTTTAAGGCCTGAACCTTCAGACAGGGTGCGTTACGGAGTGGTCTCCAAAGCCGTTCGCCGCCCTCAGAGTAACCTTGCTGGTCAGTTTATCTGACAGAGGGAGCTCTGACTCTCAAAAATGTATGCCCCGAAAATCTTGTTGGTCCCCAGGGCTATTTTTGGGCAGGAACGCACAGGAACGGAGTTCCGGCTGGCTCCCAAGTTGGCCACACCCAGCAGGAACTCATTAGCATAATAGACCACACCCAACAGCAGAAACTCATTAGGACTGGCTACAATTAGGGGTGTGTGGCCTAACATGCAAAAAGCCCTGGGTTTGGACAACAAACAAGGTAAAGAGAATAAGAAGCAATAGGTGGGTGTGGCTGGATGACCACACTTCTGGTAACACGGGGGTGTGGCCTAATATGCGAATGAGGTGTGCTGTCAGGGTGTGGTCTAATATGCTAATGAGCTCCTGCTGTTGGGTATGGCCTATTATGCTAATGAGTTCCTGCTGGGCTTTTTCTACAAAAAAAAAGCCCTGTTGGTCCCTAATGTGAAGAAGAGGAGGAAGAGATTGAATTTATACCCTGCCCTTCACTACCCGAAGGAGTCTCAGAGCGGCTTAAAATCTCCTTTCCCCTCCCCCTCCCCACAACAGACACCCTGTGAGCAATGCTTCCTCTAAGCTGTGGAGTCCTGTGAGCAAAAATTCTACCTTGTGAGCTGCTGGTGTTAAAGTTGTGAGCGAGCCATTTGGCTACTGCATCAATGAGTTTGCTCTGGAGCGATCCTTCCTGAGCTGAGACAAAAGTGTGTGAGCCGGAGGCTAAACAACTGTGAGCTAGCTCACACTAACTCAGCTTAGAGGGAACACTGCCTGTGAGGTAGGTGGGGCTGAGAGAGCTCTCTCCAGGACTGCTCATGAGAGAACAGCTCTCTGAAAGAACTTGTGACTGACTCAAGGTCACACCAGCAGCTGCATGTAGAGGAGTGGGGACTCCAATCCGGTTCTCCCAGATTAGAGTCCGCGCTCCTGTTAACCACTACACCAAACGGGCTCTCCATGTGCTAGTGGACTCAAATCTAGTTGTTTTTCCAGGCCAGGTTTAAGCTGCAACCTGGCGCTCAGTTTAATTGCAGCGAGTTTCACTGAAAACCAGGCCGGGCACCTGCACTGGCTTCTCATTGTCTTTCAAGCGCCGTTCCAGACAGTGGCCCCTGTGAACCCCAACAGCCTTGACCTCCTGTTCACATAGCTGCTGGAGACTATCTTTTGGTGCAGTGGTTAAGTGCGCGGACTCTAGTCTGGGAGAACCGGGTTTGATTCCCCACTCCTCCACTTGCACCTGCTGGATGACCTTGGGCAAGCCAGAGTTCTGTCAGAGCTGTTCTCCCAGGAGCAGTTCTCTCAGAGCTCTCTCAGCCCCACCTACCTCCCAGGGTGTCTGTTGTGGGGAGGGGAAGGGAAAGGAGTTTGTAAGCCGCTCTGAGACTCCGAGTGAAAGGCAGGGTATAAATCCAATCTCCTCCTCCTGTCCCTTGGCAAACTGTCCAGCAGAAAATTTCCATCCCCCTCGTGGGATCCTGACTGGATACGATAATCTTCTTTTGCCTCACCCAAGCAAACGAATAAGACACCTGTGGGAAGCTGGGCAGGAGACCGGCCTGAGGAGAAATACCCCTGTGACTTGAACGAAGCAGAATGTGGCTCATCAAAGGGGCCATGGCGGAGGAGCAAACGGCCAGGACCTTTGTGCTGTTTTCCAGGCTGTGCGCTTGGAGAGTGCCTGGGCAGACCGAGTGAGGTACATGGTGGTCGTCTACAGCACCGGGCGCCAAGATACGGAGGAGAACATCCTGCTGGGCGTGGACTTTTCCAGCAAAGAGAGGTGAGGGCTGGGCATCCGGGGGTGGGGTGGGGTGGGGAGAAGGGGGTGTCAGCCAGGCATCTCCTGGGTGGGATCAGAGCCCCCGCGAAAGAGGTCCATCGGAACTCTTCTGTCTGCGTCTGGTATCCTTCCACGTGCAGGCTTCACATGGGCAGCCACATTTGGTTAAAGAAATAAAAGGTGTTAAGGTGAAGTTTCTCACTGCAGGATTCTTTCAGCAAGGGGTGTGTTGGAGAGCTGGAATGGTCGACTCAGGCTGGGTTTGGATGCCTGCTCGGCCATGAAGCTCCTTGATCGTGGGCAGGGGTCATTTCCTGCGGGAGCGCACAGGAGCGGAGCTCCGGCAGTAAGGAGCCCAGGGGGCGGGCACATGCAACAAGCCCCGCCCCCTGCTCCCAGCAGCCCTCAGTCGGCCCACGAGGAACAAGCAGCCAGGAAAGTTGCAGAGCCC